>NW_008752172.1:174512-177715 GCF_000715545.1 Opisthorchis viverrini | reverse complement strand
GTATATATATGAATATATGTATATATATGGATTATATATGTAATATATGATGCATAATTTGATCATACCTCCAATAAAACAATGATGTAATAAATATACTAATAACAATAACGTAATATAATGCTTCCGACATACCATCGTTCTTCGGGAGACCGTCCTATCCGAATATCGCTTCCATCAGGCCCAGTAATGAATGCCGTTTGTTTGGATCAAAACCGCTTCCTCTTAGATCACAGCTGAAAGTTGGTGTTGAGAACAGCCTGTTTTGAAAGTTCGATGTGTTTTTCTGTCTATCAGAAGGCTAATGGTGGTTTTAACGAATATTCAATAGTTGCGTATATTCTGAGTGAACCTGCATTGGTCGCTAGTATGCTCGAACGCGTCTCCTCAACCACATACTCTCCAAACTGCAGAAAAACTCTTACGTTTGATGAACTAGGGGCGGAGGCGTGAATGTGTGTCTCCTTAAGCAATACCGTCTGTCCATATTCCCCAATCGCTTGCTTGAAATCAGAACTTTGTTGGCTCACCTAGATGGTCAGTCAGACTGAAGCAATTTAAACCCGCTCTTGTTATCAACATTGGTAGGAACGTGTTCGCTAAACAAGCTTCATACCATATATCATATCAAATATATCTCATATATCATATCATATATACGCCAATCTTCTACAATTTCAAATTGTTTGCTCAGTAAAGGCCTCNACCAAGATAAGCTAGTGACCAGTGTGAGATTGGTGATAGCCCACCACATTGTGCTGATGCTGCCAGAGGAAAGCACTGCTAAAATCAATTCACCTTCACCACTCAAGTGACAATAATGATGGAGTTATACAGGGTTAGTGGTGTTCTCGTAAACCTACTGCAATCGATCAACGCATTCGTGTGAGGCTCGTGGTCGGATTGGTCGATTCACGGAATAACACCTACCGGTATATTTCCCAATCTCGTGAATCGTTGAATGAGCAAACTCCAAACGGCACACATTGTTTCCAATATCTTCCCTGCCAATGAGCCGAAATTTGTTCGTTCCCAAACCAGATCCTCTCGAGTGGACTTGGTCATGAATTACCAAAGAAACTGACCTCTATATTTGATGAGCAAAGAGACATTATATGACTTGCAACAACGAAACATTAAGCGCGTAATGAGTACTTAGGAGAGAGCTCTTTGTCAGCATACGGCTCCAAGAGATTTGAAGAATCAACGGTTGTAAAACCCAGTTGGTCCAAATTCTGTGCGTGTGCGTGAAACACTATGGGACGCATCGCCATCTCCGCTGACCAACTTTGGGCTCGGCGTTTGGACCGCACTGACCATCATTCGCAGGGATACACGCTAGTGTTTCAATGGTCTAAAACTACGCTGATTTATCCAGATGAGACCTATGGCGAACCAACAAAAATAGTCGTGGAGTAACACCTGATACTAGCGTACCGAAAGCACCGCATCCAAAACTCAATCAGAAAATCAGAATGAAAACCAACAGCATGTATGTTGTTGACGTGCTTTTTGGACAAACACACAGACGTGTGTCAGCCTCGTTTTGGAAGTTTTGCGGCACAGTAAACCATCGGAAGTTTATTGAAACTATTCACTGATTTATGCTAATCCTGAAAGGGAACAGCAAGGCTTAACGATCATGTGATTCTCGTAGAATCGACGTAACCCGTTCAAAAACTTTTACAATGAAGGACCCAGGGACGACTAGGATAACTGGATGGTACACTGGGTAAGACAATCTGACAATATGGAACAAGTTGATTAAGAAATTTGGAGTGCATGATCCTAAAAATTTTGATGAACAATTTGGAAGTAACTGGTATATTCTGCAGTATACAGTTCCGTGAACATTCTTGCTGAATCATTGAGTAGGAATCGGCTATCGCAAAAACGATCCGATCCACCCCAAGAAAATATGGCCCAACACAGTCAATACGTACACAATCCGGTTGGAATGCAAACCCGATTCTCTAATCCTAATTACCGAGAGGAGAGGACAGACAGTAATATTAATTACTAAGAGGTAAAATCGATTTCAGCGGCCTGCATTTCTATGCAAGTCTGGCCAAAAGTCCGGAGGCCTTTACTGAGCAAACAATTTGAAATTGTAGAAGAATGGCGTATATAAAAAACAGAGCCACACAAAACAAAGCACTAAGATTGACTTTAGGGGTCCTAGGCTAACGAGTATTAGCCCCATCGAATTCATCCGTCTCCAATATCACCGCCCATAGTCGGCCACCCCAGTTATATAAGAGGTGGTGATAGATCAGATAAAATATATATATAGAACAAGTTATGGATTACCGTATCCTTTGCCACATGAACAATTTGGAGAGGAATTAATGAGGGATGGGTACTACAGTATTCCGGACTATATAATCAAGATGGACACTCAAATCGACGGAGTAAACGGGGCCGATGGAATCGAGACTCGACCAGTTGTTTCAAATTGAAAACGCGTACTCGACCGTAAAAAATCCGTATTTCTTCGTCATTCCAATAGAGCATGTGACAGCCTCACATTCGTCGGCATCAACGTAGAAGTTCCATGGATTTGGTAATCCATTGATTTTGTGAGCTCCCTTGCAAAACTGCTCCACGAGTCGACTACATCTTACTGGGTATGAACACTCGAATGCGCAGCACAAACACGCAAAGTGAAAACGACAAAGATATCAACAAAAGTCTTTTCTCGTTCACGACGGACGTGTCAAAGATCAAACAGTTCGCCTGTTGGAGATGACGTGCACGGCCTTTTCTTTTCTGTGCGAAGGATTTCCTGTTGTCATGGACACCGGTTACTGCCAGTGAAGGTACATCGAACAAACTGGACAGTAATTTAGTCCGTTCCCGACAGGGGTGAAATTTCGTATTCTATGTCCGCAACAGTCCAGTGCTTTGCTGAAAACAGCGGTACATCGGACTGCGAAGTTGCATTGCTTGATTGTTACTGTTGGAAAGCTGAATTTTCGTAAGGTTTTCCAGGGTCAGCCAACAAACTGTTAATTAACACAACACGCTAACTTTTTCGGCATTGCTTACATTGTTTTATGCTGATTGGCTCCTGAGATGGGGTGAATCGCTTTGCGAATGTTGCCGTATGGCCGGAACGAATATTTCAGGAAACGAACAAAGCCGTTGTTTTCACTTCATACATATATATATATATATAAGATTGGGTTCACATGTTGAAATAT
>NW_008752172.1:163917-172965 GCF_000715545.1 Opisthorchis viverrini | reverse complement strand
TTTCGTTGTTACAAGTCATATAATGTCTCTTTGCTCATCAAATATAGAGGTCAGTTTCTTTGGTAATTCATGACCAAGTCCACTCGAAAGGATCTGGTTTGGGAACGAACAAATTTCGGCTCATTGGCAGGGAAGATATTGGAAACAATGTGTGCCGTTTGGAGTTTGCTCATTCAACGATTCACGAGATTGGGAAATATACCGGTAGGTGTTATTCCGTGAATCGACCAATCCGACCACGAGCCTCACACGAATGCGTTGATCGATTGCAGTAGGTTTACGAGAACACCACTAACCCTGTATAACTCCATCATTATTGTCACTTGAGTGGTGAAGGTGAATTGATTTTAGCAGTGCTTTCCTCTGGCAGCATCAGCACAATTGGGTGGGCTATCACCAATCTCACACTGGTCACTAGCTTATCTTGGTGTCTTGGCCAGAATCAACCCATTGTTTCTAATCTTGTTTGGTGAAGCCTGCTGGTGTAGTCGGGGCGACTCATTCTTTGACTCATGCTTCAGCTAATCCGACTGTGCGACGAGACTTTGAATCTAGGGTGAATCCAACTGCGTTTCACCCCCAACCAATGAATGTTTTATAGGCGTTTTACGACGTTTTTGCGTTCATTCACTACCCTGGTCTACTGTGCTCTCGCGCACTACGAGATTGGCCAGAATCGACGTATATTTTCCTAAGATTTAGCGTGGCAGACGAACTGGATCGACCGGCTGAGTTGTGAACTCTCTGTCGTAACGATTGCTTAGCAAAGCGTCGGAACCGATGTATCTCCGCTCGATTCAGTTCACTAATGATGCTTCGATGGACGCCAGTAATCAGGGCGGATCAAATCAATCCCATCGATCGAAAAATAGTATAGTATTTTGTTTACATGTTCAGATAGTTCTGGCACGTTTTACAATCATTGGTAGGATAGACATGTCACTGTCATTAGCTTTTCATACAATACACGGCCGAGCTCGTACAGAGCTAACTTTCCGTACATTGAAAACTTCAAGACGGTATCGGGACTGTTGGAACAAGAGTGAAATCACTACGGCTTACACAGTCTCCGCTTTTCGATTGTAGCGAAATTACCGGGTCAAATGTATTTGTGCACACAATCTCAAGTACTGTGTATACGCTTGATGACCTAATGTCTAAAACAAAGAGCCGTCATCTATCCTGAGGTTTGCGTGAGGTGAAATTACCGTCCAGAAGAACAATAGCTCGTTCGGTCTGCTCTGGCAATCCAGTAACATGGACGAAGCGTTTAAGTTGAATGTGTTGAGCCTCACCATGTACGTGGTCTCTTTGAATGTGAGGCGGATCAATTTAACGAAATCCTGTCCTGAATGTTTCAGACTGATGATACGTGATATGCAAGTTCACCATTACATGCAAAATTGTCTCTACTGATGATGTCTCTGCTGTGATGTCAAATACAGGCTGTATTATTGTCAGTGATTTCGCCCGCACGAGACAGTAGGACGAAGTGGATCTAGAGAACATATGTACACTGGTTGACCCCAGTGTCACTCTGAATATTGGAATTCCTAATTCAATCAATTTCACCACATGTAGAAAACGGTCTTTCGAGCAAATTACTGCGTAAACTGAAAGACGGTACTGAGTGTTGACGGTTGATTTGCCTAAAGGCAGAGTATACCTCGCTAGTTTTATACCAATGGCGCAGCAATCTGTGTGGACATTCTACTTCCACATTTAAGCTGGGAGTATCAAGTTTGTGACTGCATTTCTACGATTCTCTCCAACTCTGTTGATACATCAGCCATTGTAAACTGGAGGAAAAATAAACACTCGGTTGCTGCTACGCAGAGAGAAACTCCACTCCTGATTGGACCAGTAGAAAATAATATTCAATAACTGTTCTGCACAGCAATAGATACCCTGTCATTTTTTCCATCAACAGATGTCGAAAAAATCGGTCAGTTCAAATACATAAAAGCTAGTGAATTTGTGTTATTCGCCGGGTCATCACGCATCTACCCTAACACAAATGTCATCAAAAGGATTTTGCCTTAAAGCAAGCTTTGCGCAGGCTCTTATGTGGACTACACACTATGTGAAGCATGAAATCCTGCTGTGAAGAAGCAAGGCTCTATTGATGATGTCCATGTGACTGGGCTTTGTAGCTAAGAGCTATACGGTTCGCCCGCAACCTACTTGTGTGCTTTGTCCCAGAATACGATAAATTCACAAAATATATGCACACCGGTTTCGGCCACAAACGCTTCCACTCAATGCATCGATCGCTGTGGTGGGGAGCACTTATCGCCCACCCGGACATTAGTGCTGGATTTCCAGCCCAGCACGTGGCGTAGAATGAGGTTTCTTCTCACACGATTGCAACAAGTTCTCCAGCCTAAGCCTAAGGACAAATATCTACATATTTTATTCTGGTCATCAACGCCTTGCACATATTACAAGTGTGAAACCGATCTGCTTGGCAGATTCTCTCCGATTCCATTTTAGCAGTTTTCGATGAGGTTTTCTCGGTAATAGTACACATTAGTGGTTGATTTGTCTTCCTTATGAATTACTTAAACCATGTACTTGTTTCGCAGAGCCTTATTTGTCTTCCTTATGAATTACTTAAACCATGTACTTGTTTCGTAGAGCCTTAATAAGCAAGATAATTTTTTTACTGCACTCGCACTTTTTCACCCTTGAAAATTTCTACATTTTAGTTCTTTTTATATTTATTTATCCTGTACCATTTCTCAGGTATATCTTACCGGCTCCTTTATATTTTAAATACGTCTAAATAGATATGGTGGCTCGATGAAATCATTGTTCTAAAGACAGTGTTTTTAGCCTGATTTTAATCTACTAAGCTGAAGAACGCGTCATTTGCACATCATTTTATGTATTGTAATTAATATCATTTCCAATGTGTATGAGATTTAGCAGGATTTGCCAAGTGATCTCTAAAATATGTGCTGACAGAAAATGAACGTTTTTGATAAACCGACCTTTTCACTGCATGATAAATGGAATCAGGATACAGAGTTGTCATTTTATATCGGAAATATTTACCGATACTACGCGGGATTTATGTAATTCTGCTGCTCTTTTTCGCGACAGTTGCTTACTGCCAACCTCTGAATTGGTATCTTGCTCATCAAATTGAATTCGACGTTCCAACTTGCATATGTTGCAGGCCGAAACCGGTAGTCTGTTGTAAACGAAACTTGATCTTTAAAACTTGAGTTTACCTCTGCGGATTTCATCTCACTAATTGAATATATTTTCAAAGATGTAAATTTTGGGATTATGGAATTAGGTAATACACGAGAAAAACGAAACAATATCAAACTCATTGGATACTTTTTCTTAGAAAGCAACAAATGCACACATTTGAGTTTGTCGATTAATCTTTACAACAATTACAGTGTCTTCACCCAGTTACTCCACATATTTCCTACCACCATTTCTCAACACGTTACTCATTTGGAATTCTGGGTTTGTGCGAACTTGGTACGCAGTAAGGGATGTGTTATATATCTTTTGCAAAATAGCTCGTTTATATTTTTATGCGTTTGTTTGATGAACTGGCATGTATATAAAAGACGTTCTGAAGGACTGTGAAGATAACTTGGTGTCAAATTAAGTGGTTGTGAGTGGTGTTCATCCATCTGGGTTCTATGCTGTGAGCGCCTTTCCTGATACACTTCAGCCTAGTGATAGGTCATCTTACGTTTTTCATTATGGCATTTCTGAATCTTTGTCGGTTACTATTCTGAATTTTTTAAATACCAGGAAGTCAAACCACTTAAAAGGGAGTCCTCATTTCTATTTTTCTCTGCACCATAAACTTGAAGTTTACATATGTTGAGAAACCAAGGGACGCTTTGCCGTCGTTTCGCCATTGTTGAAATACTTCGGTACTGAGCGATTCTACCGCCAACCTCTGATGGGCCAACTGGTTAACTCGTACGCAAACAGGACATACCACAACCAACCCTCCATCAATTGGTTGTTGTTGTCTGGCTTCAGGAGTACCGACATCTCAAATACCATGCCCATGACATTGTAGTTTATTTCGAAACCGACTACTTATATATTTCAGGTAGTGAGACGGTACAGTTCGTTTGATACTCACTCCATTAACTACAGCAATTAGAAACTGGTTTTTCTGTCGATGAACTAAACACGAAACTTTCTTCTAAATTATTCTACTACTCAATAAAAACATTTAAGATACGTGTAATTCGTGGCGCTGCATTTAGACTGACTGGTTTTATATTATCGATCACTTTGAGAACCACGTAAACAGTCGTGTGGAGAACGTTCCATCACACGCCGCATCTTTTTGAAATGAAGTGCAAGAATCACGCGCTTTGGTCGTCTTGAATAAACACTCCAAAAGGCTCAATCAATCAAAATGATTACATAAGCAGTGGTGTACCTTTTTGGGGGGTCATTTTGAAACCTGATGAGTGAACAGAGGTCGCTGGGACTATATCAGTGTTCTCTTTTGTAAACAACAAAATCACTTGATGAATCAGAAGGCTAGAGACACTAGTAAAGCCTGTGTTTTGAGAGCGTGAGGTTACAACAACTAGGTGCACCTTAATCAAGTCAAACACAATACCGAACTTTAAAAAGTTCAGGTGGAGGACTTATAGTTCTGAGTGTAAGTTGTGGTAGTTCTTCCGAGCTTATTTGGGCGCAGGTAGTCGTGTTTCTTTTGGCATATTCACTGCTACACGAACCTGGTTCTCTGCAGTATTGGTGTGTTGAGCCGGTCTGTGTTCTCACGCGCGCGTGATGCGTGTGTGCGCGCGGTTGACCGTGTTCTGTACTTATATATATGTCGTTACAATGAGTGGAACGTGAAAACAAAAATGTGAAATCACCTGGCGTTCTTCAAAAGGTCATGGAACGGGAGTTGACATGTTGACGCGTGGTTGTGAGAGAGACAAAATGGAATGGGGGTGATATGTGCCGGTGTGAAATTGATTGGAGGAATAATTAAACAGAAGGGTAACCGTTACAAATACTCCCCCTTTAGAGAGGAATGATACAGGCGCTGTCATCAGTCAGGGTTGCAGACAAATCACGTTTTGTCTCGTTATGCACGTTGTGAGGTGTGGAACAAAACAAAGCACAGAAGGGTAACCGTTACAAATACTCCCCCTTTAGAGAGGAATGATACAGGCGCTGTCATCAGTCAGGGTTGCAGACAAATCACGTTTTGTCTCGTTATGCACGTTGTGAGGTGTGGAACAAAACGAAGCACGGGGGAGACAGTGGATGCGGGTGCACTAATCAGATTGGGCAACCGCTACAAATAGAGGATATTACGGTACCACTCTACGCGTAGGTCTGTTGTGCTGGGTTTTTCTGGGTGCCCGCTGCCGTGATTTTGTGTGAAGTTTTCTGGGTTAGGTCATCTGCAGCTACGTGTGCGTGAATGCAAGTACACTCTCCCAAGACTACTGTTTATCTTTTAATTGGAATGTGCTGCTTTGGAGGAACTGGCAATTATAAATATCCACCTTCTTATTTGAGCAGGCAGCGGGCTAGTGAGTAATATAGTTTCCTTCTAAATTTCCAGTTCCAGTTATGTGCATACATATACATTTGTTAACATTGCCGTTAACCGTTTTTCCGAAACAGGATGCCTGGATAAAGGTCTGGACCGTCAATGTAATTATAAGTGTGGTAATGATGTTCATCCGTCGGTGATTCAAGGAAGAGTGTGGTGTCACTCTCAAGTACCCCGTTGAACAGCATCGGGAGAGAAATCCCCTTCGCCAGTTCAAATGTAATGGCACAATTTAAGATAAGGACGCAACGTGCATCTGATAACGAAGATTTCGATGACTCTGGCGGTGGATTAAATAGTAGTGGACCAGCCAGAGAACCTGGGAATAGTTATGTTACTGGCATTTGGAATGGTCGTAAAATTACGTTTTCTGGATAGGGGAGTAAGACTTCTTCTAACGTTTCAGAGCTTTAATTTCCATGAAGTATTCTCGAACTTCATCTACGATACAGTAATTTCAGTCTACAGAATTACACGCATTTAACAATTATCAGTCTTATAGTTGAATACCACATCGCCAACATATTAACACTCCGTGAAACATCTATTATATTCAAGAATGAGAACTCGCAGAGAATAGCTCGTTGGAGCAACTACCATTTCTCATACCAGTGTTCAAAACTGAGGTTTCCCTGTCATTTGGAGGTCACACTGCGAAGAAAATCATAGAGGTGGATGAGTACGTGACCCACTGGAGATCGAAGACTCCCATTACGAGGTGGATGAGTACGTGACCCACTGGAGACCCACAATAATAATTTCAAGTTGCGTGCATTTCAAGTAGTTACGACCAGGAGGTCGGTGGGGCTGAATAGGAGCTATAACTTGCAGTATGTTCAAACATGAACATAGGGTTTCCGCGGACCTCATTCCGGAAGACGGGTTACACTGCACTCCGTAAAATTTGTAGTTTACCACCTCTCTGATTTGAAAACACTGACTCTGCACGGATAACAGTGTCCGTGTCAGTAAATTTTATGCAGTAAATGGCCAAAACAAACGTTTTGTTGCTGGACAAATTCTCTGATTGAAGTTTCCGTTGAGCAAGCAAACGAATAAATGTCTCACTGCCGATTTGCTGGCACCGGCCTAAACGAAGGCGTTTGTCATCGAGGTTTTGAAGAAGTTGTGGTTCCGAATATCGTACGGGTTACGTCTCACAAGTGTACAACTGCTGTCTGTCACTTTACACAACGTTTTCTGAGAATTAGGGATGTGTGCTTTGCCGTCATGGGTGTATGAAATGAGTGAAAAATAAATGGGGACTTAGAGATTGGTGCACTGACCTCATCGTTACACTACAGTCGGAAAGTGCACAACTTCCAAGATGAGCGAAGAGACCAGAAAATTTCAATGTCTTCCCTGGATTGTAAGTGGCACGTTGAGTTACTGCGTATTCAGCAGCATCAGCCTACGTTTTGGAGATGCAAACCGCGTGCCGAAAGATAATGATTCCGGTCATTTCATCCAAAAACACCATTTCTTCTTTTTCTGTTCAAAGCGGAGAAAGAGGTCATCTGCATTTTTCCATATCGACAAAGCTTTTGGGTGCAGCTACTCGATCACCATAGTTTTGAAGACTTTCCAGCCTCCGTCTCATTACCTTGTTGATCACGAGATTTATTGGGAACGAACAGCGTGAGTAACTCTGCCGGACAACATTTTTTGGAGAGTCCCCTTATACTGTCACACGTCCGGGAAAATTCAAACAGACCAGCAAACTGAGTCAGCTAAGCGTGCAAAAATTATGGTTTGCTTATGAGTATGGTGTTGCTCTAGTACCCGACCAAATGTATGATTGTTATCAACTCATCATCTACCAAACCAGGATCCAGTTTGTTACTTTCGAGTTATTGTTTCATGGGCCATTATGTTATGACGAAGGACAAGCAACGCCAAGAGTCTCATCACGACTGGAATCTAACTGATGCAGCTGCAATTACATCATTCTTCTCGGGTCCTCCTTTTGAAAATGGGCATATCCTCGATAAATCTCAGTTGTCTGGGACAGTCTCCTTTTTCCCAGGCACATGCGAATAGCTAAGACAAGCACAGGCTAAGGAACGCACTCCCGTTTCTGAACAGGGCGAATAGAGGTCATTCGGAAAGGGAGATCGGTGGTACTTGAGAAAACAAATGCAGTCAAATACTTCTGGGGCCATCTCAACACCGCATGTTGGTTTTTGATACAAAACTTGAGTGAAAATCTATACACCGTCTTGCTTCGAAAATCTACTCACTGTGTTGCGGTGCTGCTAGACCTATCTGGGTGAACCATACATCCATTAAACGCCTCGTCACAATCACCCGGCTTGCTCAGCTGATGACATATTCGTGCAAAACTGTACGCGCTTTTGTCAATAAATGATATGAGGGGTGAGCCGATAGTATCTGCGAAGTAAAGGCTTCATCGTCGCACCTTTTTGAAGAGCCTCCGCGGGCGATCACACTGGGGTGCTTCGACGTTGCGCGGTAACTGAGTATGTATGTTCAACTTGCAGTCGTCGCAGCATAACAGCGCTGTAATCGCACTTACCGGCCTCAGTGCATGCAGTCTGTCGGTCAAAATGTGTTTGAAGTTAGTTGGTTCTCCATCCGAAAAAGTGAGTCCGATCGTTGTGTCAGAAATTTGAACCACTTTGTCGGCGTTCAGAAAGTTCCTAGCAGCCCGTCAAGATAGCAGTATACACTTTGGCAGTACTAGACAGTGAAAACTTGTTCAACAAAAAAGAGCGAAGGGAGGTTGTTACATGTTTGTCACATCCGTACGTTCATCGTGTACCTATATAAACCACTGTTTGCAAGTTGAGCATTCAACAGGTTTGAAATATTTAGCAAAGACATAAATAACCAAAAAAACAGTAAGTCTGAAATATAATTTTCCTGGCATCTGACGGAGCAGTAGGTCTTTGAGTGAAAATTTTAGTGGGACATTAGTTCAGGTCTCTTCAGATCACCGAATTACACTCCAACGCATGACCGTTTGGAGCAGTTTATGTGTATTTTTGGCGGATGCATCACATCATCGCCCGCGAGGGTCGAAACCTGAGCAAAACTGCGTCACATTCAGTTTTCAGGCGTAAATGTAAAAATGGCTCCAGATAACCGGAGATCGTGAAGCATCATCTCCCAGACTCCACCAAACCAATGGATGTTGCTTGTGGATGCAATGACGCTATGCTAATTAATCCCATATACGATATCACATCTCTGTCGATAGGGAGAGGGAATTTCATCCGTTAGTAGAAAGCAGTGTCTCACGCTTAATTACTGGTTAGGTTTTCGATTGCATGAGCTGCCTACGGTTTGCGAAAATACGGCCTTGTACTACTTATGGGTCATAATAGATTATTTTTGTTACTTCAGTATTCTGGCTAATAGCGGTCCCATGTGGATTCGGTTTTAACCCTAATCCACAAAAACAGATTTGCAGCTTCCGGCGGGTACCAAAACGTTGGTGATTGTTCATACTGGGG
>NW_008752172.1:137411-163251 GCF_000715545.1 Opisthorchis viverrini | reverse complement strand
AAAAAACTTACTAAACACGCCTTTCATGCTAACCGGGCATTAATAGGAGAATTAGCAGAATGTCAGCTGGATTTCTGGTTTGTAATAGACTTCAGTTTAATGAACTGCACAGAGGCTGTATCATTTTACACTTGAAACTGTATGCAAGCTACCGAAATATCATGAACGAGAGACTCAAGTTCCTCTCCTGATAACATCCAGTTAATCAACACATGAATTTGCAAAGCCGCTTTCTCAAAAATTCAAATTACAGTACGGAAAAATAATTCATGGAGAGCGGAAAACAATGCCTTCTGATGAGCTACAAGAAGGGAAAAACCAGAATTAGACTATCACTGAGTTTTCAGTGAAATTGTGTAGGTAAAACTTGGGCAAGGAAGTGCTTCAGTATCTTAACTATCATTCCAAACGAAAAATGAACCATCATTATGAAGCATACTCAGTTGGCGATTATTATACACGAGGAATTCAGCATTTGGTCATTGCTTTTTGTCATTATTGTCGATTTAATTTTGCAAACACCGCTGTAGATGTTATTAGGATTCAAGGATTTTCAAACATATAAGAAGTTTCAAAAATCAAATCAAGCAGTCTTCGCTTTTGTCGTCTGTTAAAAAACCTGTGGGAATTATTGCTGCCTGGTTAGCTGCCCCGTAGGATCACCAGGGTCATCTATCAAGAAACCACTAAATATCCTTCACACGCATAAAATATAGGAAAATATCGTTGGGCACAAAAACACCCGTGTTTTTTTGGACCATCAGCTACTGAATAGGAACTAGCAGCATCAGCACAGTACGTCGAAAGTTATCCTCAGAAAAACCTTCTAAGCTTGAACGGCACTGAAGATAATCTTAAGGTAAAACTGGTTTATCAGCTTGCACATAATCTTATTTACAGTTCAGTACTGTCAAGCCGTCGAGCAATGCAGTAAATAAAAGCAGGCTATAGTTGCCAAAGCGACGTCCCTGACAATCTGACACACGGTTTGGACTCACAGTAGGTCGAAATGGATTTTACCCACTCAGAAAACAGTACGGTCAATGCCAGAAGACGAAGATTCATGAGCCTTTCATTGTAAACAAACTTACAGATCTCGGAAGACGAGTATAGTTTACCAATTGAGAGTAAACGACTAAGAAGTTAACCTAACAGTAATATCAACCAGGAAAATGAGTCTTTGTGAATCATGCTGACTACTTTAGACACTCCCACATCAGTTGGCTTTTTTCATGGCCAGACAAGAGAAAAATAGCTACCCGGGTTTTTATATATCACATCAATATCTGCTTTTCCACACAAAACTTCACTGCTTTCTATCGCCATCTTCGCCAAATGTTACCCGAATAGGTTTCCAAGCATGATCCAAATAACTATTATAATCGCCACATCGGTCCAGTACAGTTGCTACCTAAAGCGACCATATAAACACCTGGATCTGTCCTGTACTTTCACTTCTATTGGCTGATCTATCCCCGTCATTAACGAATTAGAGTACAGTCTGTGAGTTGTGCTGCTATATGAGTGGAATTGCTGCCCAAACATCACAACGTTGGACGTTTCGATCGTCTTTATCTATCAATCAACTGTCCTACGTGAACATTGCTCATGTTCTGCTCACAGGCATATAAAAGTGGTGGACCTGCTCCACCTAAGTTTCCGTCTGTGCAAGTTAGTTAGCTGTATTGTTGTGTTCCCGGTGGTCCACTGACCCAGTCAGATGCTGGGAGATGTTTATCACAAACTGCTGTGCACTTTTCACAGAGAAATTGCTCGCCTTAACCGAAGCCTCCCATTAGATATAATCGATTTTTCATGGTTTAAAAACGTTGAGATACATTTTATTTGCGCTACCTGTTTACCGGATAAACAGAATGGCTTGTTTGAGCGGTGCACTCACGCGGTGTGACTTTATTTGGTTTCCCACCTGAGACTGCTAATCTCGTGGGCCTATCACTTTATGTCTTGCAAAAGCCTGTCATTCGTTTGTGAGAATTCCAAACTATGCTGATAAATTTTCCGAATTTAGACGGTCCGGTCTTCTGTGCGCTCACCCCACATTCCAGGTGCTTAGCAGGCCATGATGCCAGTTATAATTTGTACACTTATTGTAGCACTATACTTACAATACTGGATTTTCAACAGACGTGGTTTCACCATGAATTTTTTCTTTACGAACACACAAGTCTCATACGCAGCAAAAATATTAATCACACTGCTAGTCGTGAAGATGCAAAAATCCCGATTAGTCAAGAATTGGACTGACATTAACACGGAAATTACCATCAGCTTCACTACACTTCTTAGTGGCCACCTCATTTCTTTCTCTTTCTCACCGTTTTTATTTCCCCTTCTCCCACTCTATTACTTTTACTTACCTATGAGTCCTGTTAGGAATGAACATCCTATTGGATATGCACCGATCACGGACCCGAAGTCTGTACCTAAGCCGACAACCATAGTCTCAGCACTCTGGAAATAGATCCTCAAATTCACTGACCAGTTTATCTGGTTGCCTCTGATATTTATAACTAAAGGCAACCAAACAAACATATTGCACTCGCCTGCACACTAAACTCGCATGACGCTGATTTGTCTCGTGTCAGAAACTCAGATCCCAGATCTAGGCACATTCACTGTGCAAACGGCCCATCTATTCACTTGCTTCCGACTGGATGTCCTGCGATCCACAGGCAGTTAGGGCAAGCTGCGTATGGATTAGCATCTTTCTAATTCAGCGAAGGCTTGTTTAGAACAATTATACTGGGTTCTTCACTCGTTAAACAATGAAACAGTCGCTCGTCCCTCTGTACTTTCCTCATTTGTTTACAAATGAGAACTTACCTTATCTCACTTGGGAAGAGACAGGACAACTCGTTCTGAGACTAGATTAACGCAATTTTCTTCAAACCACTACTGGTAAATATCAATCAGCCTGGACTGAAAACGAATAAATTCGTACGATACGTGGAGGGTAACCAAAAGACTTATGAACGATTCTGAAACATGCGAGAACATCAGGGTGGAAGAGGTTTGCCGATAACGCTAGTCCTATCAAAGACAATGGAACTGTCATCGCTGTATCGGTTATTGCATTTTTGGCTTCAAAAGGACGGCTTCGACATCAGAAGACGTAGGTATGTTTACGTTGGATGGTGGTGTATTTCTCAATATTGCATGCTTAGGCCTGCAGCGAAATATGTGGTGTTTGGGGAAGAAACACTGGCACACTAGGTAAGGGTTTCCATGAGTATTATTAGAGTATAAGCTTTCAGATTTGTATGAAAACGCGCTGTACCATCAAATTCTTTAGAAGAAACCTTTTGAAGTTATACATATATTGGCATCGGGCGTAAAAATCCGAGGAAAGCGTCACAATACTTTTTGGAAGTATGAGTGGCAAATAGCTTCAAGCATCGGTGGGGGAAATGCTTTCTAAGTGTCAAACCCGGTTCATTTTATGTTTATACAACCATTTAGAGTGGCCTGGATGACATATGAAGGATTTGGACGTGGACTTGACTTTCAGAACACCGATCTCTTAGGGATTTCAGTCACATGAACTAGCCTCAAAACGTCTGGTTGCACTGATTCGCCAGCTAGTCGAAAGGAAACAGCCGTAGTTGAATCTTTCCTTCTCTTCTCATTTTGTATAACGTGATTGTTCGTTCTTGTTGTTTTGGCTTTGCACCCAATACCATGCACTGATTCGCCAGCTAGTCGAAAGGAAGCAGCCAGAGTTGAATCTTTTCTACTCTTCTCATTTTGTAGAACGTGAATGTTCGCTTCTGTTGTTTTGGCTTTGCGCCCAATATCACTTTTTTCTTTTTGACCTGGAAGTAAACCTCTCTTTACCTTGACATTCGCTATCTTGTAAAGACGTTTCTTTGAGTTGGTGTGGGCTTTGAGATCCCGTCATGAGTCAGCAGATCCTAAACCGGTGTATAGAGGCCAGTGTAGTTCCATAATTTGAGGTTTGTACAGTCATTTTATCGTATTATTATATTCATAGTACCGTATTTGTTGAAAAACCTCCATTCGTACGATTCGGGGTTGTGCACGTAACTCATCGTAGCTCAACTGATTGCTGGAAAAAATCAATAACCATTAATAGTCGAAAGAAATGGAAGCGTATTTGGCAATGCACTACCAATAGATGAGTTTCGATGGGGAAATACATTCATTTACAAACCGATTCGTTTTTGCGGGAGACTCACCTGGAACCTGGCTGAAGCTCTCGTTTGTGATGTTTGCTTAAAGACGTCGGCTGGACTCCAGGTGAATATCCCACAAAAGTGAATCGGTTTGAAAATGAGTGTATTTCGCTATTTTTGTGTAATTTGGGTTCAAGAAGAACAAAAGGCTGGGGGAACCTTTGGGACTGTGCCTACATGATAAACCCCAAGAAGGACGGAACTGGTCATGGGGTGTCGAAAAATTCCCAGTAACCTTATGAGTAACGTATCACGTCTGTACTGATGTTTACCGGGCAGTGACTCTTTCTGGAAGAATTATGAAACACCAGTTTTGACATTAACTTAGGAAGTCTGGACTGCTGAGTAGACTACAGCTGGTCAGTACTCTCTCTTCCTCAGATCCCACGAGATGTTTGGAACGCGGTAACGCTCCCATTACTTCACGCTGAAATCTCCGTTAGAGTGTCCCGTGTTAAAAATGTACTTCTGCATCTGTACTTCCCTTGTCTAGGCTTGAGCAGGATAGCATTTTCCCAGCCCTCGTGCCTCGTTTCTTGTGGGATGGCAGCTAGCCATCGAAAGAATGCTGGAGCTGAGCAATTATTATTAGTATTATTTGATTCGAGAATGACGCTCCATAAAACTTCGCTCAATGCACTTCTAGTTAGTAAACCTTGAGTGTAATGTATCTGCCGGAGGCACGCAGATAATGATTGCAATTACAGGCCAGCTGCATTTTTACAATTATAAGCCTAAAGTATGTTTTACAGGGACTTTCGTAACGGCTGAGAATTCGTCGCATAAACGTTAAAAACGAAATTAAAAAGACATTTATTTTGTTTCTGAAAGCCCTAACTACAACCTGTACCTTGTAGGGTGAGTAAAGTATTGTAGAAAATGCTATCAGCTAGCTGCAAAAGGCAAAGAAATAAGTTAGGACGATAATAATAGTGCAGTAAAACGGAAGATTCCCGCAACTGTGCAGGAATCGAGAAGATGGTCATTTTTGAGGCGTTATTTCTCTAAAAGTCTGGTAGTGCAATTCTCGAAATGCTGGTAACTATGAAGACTTGGTATTTAGTAGGCTATGACGTGTAAGATGGAGATTTCGACAGGAATCTAGCTGATGTGATTGAGATGTGTAAAAACTGCGTTAGTTCACTGATGACGGAGCCATATTTTTCACGACATACGCTTTTTCGTGATGTTTAAGATAATACGCTGACTCAGCAACACTGTCAAAGAAACCGTAACATTCTAAGATCATCTGTTCGCGCCAATTTTGTCCACTGATTTCCGCGAACGTGATTAGACACGATCTCGTTTTGGGCAGCGTGAAAAATTTCTTGTGCACAAAGGTCAAGTCTCTTGGACAGGGTCGTGATGGAACAGCACCTACCTCTGTCAACTGAACTTATATGTACCGTATAGGATGGGGCATCAATTTAGTCTGGTCATGGCTTTATTGTACTGGAATCCAGGTGAATCTCCCGTTTATTATTTTTCTAGGCAACTGAATGTGCTGCACCAGGTCGTCTCATGTTTCAGTTGGTACGATACTTGAGATACCGCGAAACATTTGACAGACGTAGCACATTACTTATGAGCTAACTGAAAACGACTCGACAGCTCGCCATTAGCGAGACATTCAGCTGAGTTCCAAGTGAGTGTTTCCGTTAAAAACTAAATTGGTGTGCGAAAGAGGGTATTTTGATAATTTTGTGCAATTAGGGTTTAAGTGAAACATAAGGTTGACGGAAACTCGGTGACAGCGCCTTTCTGATGAGCGCCAACAAGAGCTGAACTGGTAGTGGGCACTTGAAGAAATTTCAACAACCTTATGAGCAGTGTTTTATATCTGCAACTCGCATGAATGTTTGGTAACAAAGCCTACAACGCGGTCTCTAAAAGTCTGGTCGTGCGAAATGCTGGTAATTATGAAGACTTGGTATTTAGTAGGCTATGACGTGTAAGATGGAGATTTCGACAGGAATCTAGCTGATGTGATTGAGATGTGTAAAAACTGCGTTAGTTCACTGATGACGGAGCCATATTTTTCACGACGTACGCTTTTTCGTGATGTTTAAGATAATACGCTGACTCAGCAACACTGTCAAAGAAACCGTAACATTCTAAGATTATCTGTTCGCGCCAATTTTGTCCACTGATTTCCGCGAACGTGATTAGACACGATCTCGTTTTGGGCAGCGTGAAAAATTTCTTGCGCACAAAGGTCAAGTCTCTTGGACAGGGTCGTGATGGAACAGCACCTACCTCTGTCAACTGAACTTATCTGTACCGTATAGGATGGGGCATCAGTTTAGTCTGGTCATGGCTTTATTGTACTGGAATCCAGGTGAATCTCCCGTTTATTATTTTTCTAGGCAACTGAATGTGCTGCACCAAGTAGTCTCATGTTTCAGTTGGTACGATATTTGAGATACCGCGAAACACATTACTTATGAGCTAACTGAAAACGACTCGACAGCTCGCCATTAGCGAGACATTCAGCTGAGTTCCAAGTGAGTGTTTCCGTTAAAAACTAAATTGGTGTGCGAAAGAGGGTATTTTGATAATTTTGTGCAATTAGGGTTTAAGTGAAACATAAGGTTGACGGAAACTCGGTGACAGCGCCTTTCTGATGAGCGCCAACAAGAGCGGAACTGGTAGTGGGCACTTGAAGAATTTTTAACAACCTTATGAGCAGTGTTTTATATCTGCAACTCGCATGAATGTTTGGTAACAAAGCCTACAACGCGGGCAGTTTCAAGCTCAAATTATCATCACCTCCCTTATAAATGCGTTTTCCTGGATCTCAAGACATGTAGGAAACTTTTGACTTCAAAATCACAGGAACCAGATGAATCCTGACGGAGTCGTAAAAATACACTGGATTCCAACCATCCGTTCAACGGACCGGAAAGGCTTCTAAGCACGGAGTGGATAGATGGATGCACGCGGTTCATCTAGTATTTATGTTTATTGTAATTTTTTTCCGGAAACCACCAAATCATCAAATCATTTGCATCAATTTAAGCCAATGCTTTCTTGTAACAGAGAGACACTAAAAGTTGGTCTATCTTGGAAGTTAAGCTAGGGGCTCAGTATTGGTACTTATATACAGGAACTGCTGTTATATCTGGTAACTAAAAGTCCAGTCAATTTTAATCCAAAAGCACTCCTACAAAGTGTAGCAGCATAATATGTTGCCATTAAAAACACAGACGGTTCGATTATCGCCAGAGAGCATGCACATTCGCGCTTGCACCGTACTGTCCTTAATTGATTTTCAATACTGTATAAGTTCATTACCCACTTAGATAAAAATGGGTTGATGGACAATATTTGCGCAGATTCAGCAATAAAAAACCTAGGTGAATTGCTTCAACAAGTATTCACTAAGTCCCACACCGCCATTCAGTTTACGTCGAATGGAGAAACCGATAACTTCTTCCATTTTCTTGATGTTAGCCTTCAACGACTTCAAAATGGCACAGCAAAACGTTTGGCCTACCGAGAACCGACGTGATCCGGGCATACATCAAATTTAACAGCGTCGTTTCACCAGAGCAGAAACGCAATATGATCCGTAGCCATACTAACACAGTAAGAAAGATGGGCTAGCACAAGAAACCCTAACTCCCATCAACGTCATAATAGACAACGGTTTCTCCGATAATTCTACCTTACAAAATTTGAACAGAGAAGAATTTACAGTTGAAAGAAGACCGGTCCACATTGGTCTTTCGTTTAGGGTCGACGTGCCGGCCAACCTACTGAACAGAATTTTTTACATCAGTCTAACTAAAGTTTTTTGGGCCACATCACTTCGGACGTGGTTGACAAACAGTTGTCTGAGTTCCTTTAGTCTCAAGGATAGAGTGCCTGCCCACACCTAAAATACGTTAGTATATTCGTTCTGTTGTTGTTTTGCGCAGCAGAATATACTGGACCCAAGTTGAAGCAGCTCGGCCAAAGAATGAGGGAAGACAATTCACTCCGACTAGCTTCAGGAACTAGTAGAACGATAAACAACTCAGTCGTGTAGCATCTGGAAAAAAGCTCACAGCACGGTAGTCAGTCGAAGTATGTGTATTGTTCACATGGTAATCAACAGAGAGATGTACAGCACCGCAGTGGCTGAAGACATCGCTACACGACCCGATCCTTTGTCAGGAAAACCTTTTTTGCGCGTTGAAATTGCCGTAATCCCAAACAACTTCCTCAACTCTAACATTCTTTGCTGACAACACAACAACGATACTACCTGCACTGGCAAACTCAGGCCGTCCTACTGATTACTTGATCAAGTCATTCCTTGACGGGTAGCTAATACCTTCTCTCACTCGGTCTCCTGATTCATATACACGATGCTCATCGAATTGTGTTAAATATCGTTGTCTTTGCCTTTGAAACTGCATGACTTGAAGGCACCCAATCGAAACCATGCTCGCCAACATATCCTTGTTTCTATTCTAAATGGAAATTTTCGGAATATTCTATATCGGTTAGTTCTTGCGGCGCTGAAAAATGTTGATCCTTTACTGTTAGGAACGAGAGATTGTTTGCTCTACATATCGATTCTAGTTTAATCAAGGTGTCATCATGTTTTGTTTGATTGGGCTTCAGAACTGTCATATAGACAAGCTTCGACTATGAGTAATCTTCATCGAGGTTATTTTAGCCGTTCGACAGTGCAATGATCTAAACACGTGTACTGTGTTACTACCGACAACGAGTAGTTTTTAATTATCAATATTTTACCAACATGTGACCTTGACCAAATGTGACTGATTTTTAGTGGAACTGACTACCGTTCACTTGCAAATCTACTTAAAAATAAGTCAACGAAGCATTCAGAACCAGATGTGATGATGGAAAATATAAAATATTTGGTATGACTCTACCGCTAACGTGTTATAAATATTATTTCATCCTCCTGCGAGTTTCGTGGCTGTTGCGCTATCAAGCATTATATCATCCCAACCATAAAGTTAAAACGTGAGGTTTCTTATGAGTGCCAGATATCTACTTTACAATCAACTTACGAATTCATTGTGTAAACTCGTCAATCTAAGCTACGTAAATGCTTTAGTCAATCTGACAAGATTGAAATACCATCCTTTCATGAAATTCATGTTTTTGTTTCATTATTCCAACCGAAATAGGATGAACACATTGAACGAGGCAGTAAACAAAAGCAAGTGTAGCTGCATAGTCAGAACACAGTAACCAAAGGTAACCCATGTACAGAATCCAGCTCAAAGCCAAAAAGATTCATTTCGAATGATTAACTGGTTTTCTAAATCAAGTTGACAAGCTGACCAATCATTTGCCTACCGTATGTTGTGTTTGGATGTTTCGATCGCTTGATCCGACCGATTCCCCATATGCGAGCTTGTCGTGTTGCCATCATAGACGGCTGATTTGCACAAGTGTTCAGAACTTACTGATTACTATACAAAATTTTGTCTTAATGAAATACACAAGGTTCAACGTGAGTTTGCGATTTTCGCTGAGTGACTGTTGTTGTGATTGTCGGTTGAATATCATGGGCTGGTAGTAAGTCCTAACGTGAACAAAAATTATAGCTGTAGACACCGGACTTGTCTAATTACAGTATTGGGTTACAAATGAGATTACCGGAGATCTGGAACACCAGGAATGTGGAACCTTCTCTTCTTGGTGTAGCGATTCGAAGAAATACGAATCTGCGGAATTTCCTCTTGTGACTTGCGAGTTGAGGTTTATTTGGATTGTTCTCCTTGAGACGTTATATCTCATAGTCTCGTAACGGCAGTAGGGTAGGGTAGCTTGATTGCCAAACACCAAGTAAATTCTCTGTAACAAGTCCAGATTGGGCATAAAAACATTCCAACACGTCAACATTCATGACACCAGTAGAATTTATTTGTTTCATGACTGTTCCTTGGAATTCCACCTTGTAATATCGCATCCGGGGTTAACCAGTTGATCACAGGGTTATTGATAGGGATCACTACTGGAGAGATTTCAGGGCACAGTTCTGAATGGACACCAGCTACGGTGGTGCCCGAAAACGTTGAATTCCCGTCAGTCAGTAGTGATCCGTCTCTTCCTGCACGGGAGGCAGTTGGCTTCTACAACGTTCTCATTTTTTGAGCTATCTGCTGATGATTCTAGTGTGGTGGTTGTGGTTTTTGCGAATACTTCATCAGGTTTCCTATCACATATTCGTTTCCACAATCCAATTAGCATTTCCTTCGCGGCCGTTTGTAGCCTGTGCAGACTGAGAAAAAACACAACTGGCATTAGACAGCTATAGCACATTTGTAAGAATGACACGGCGACATGTTGAGGACTCAGGACGCGGTAACCCACATCCGACTCGATACCAATCAGGTAGTAGATAGCATTTGGGGCGGTGCATATGGTAAACACGATGGTATTTGCAATGGTGGAAATGGTTAGTCGTCTACTGGTTTTTCTAATGTAATTTGTTCTCTGTACAGAGGAACTATGGTTGGGGTTCTTCGGAGGCATTTTTCGCAAACGTACTAAAATGGACACGGCTGAACAAATGAACAGAGTCACGGGAAGAATGAAAGTGCAAAGCAGCCATAAAGTTGGATAAAAGTTGAAGAATTCGTCCAGTGTATTTATAGTGTAGCCGTCGCCGAAAACACAGATCCCCTGATCATCCAAGTGTACAAGAAATGCGTATGGAAACGCAATGGTAAAACCCAAAGTGACTACGATAAATATAGCCATCATGAGCCGTGCGAAAATATATAGCTTGTATCTCAATGGGTAATAAACTGCATATAAACGATCAAATGATACAGAAATTAACGTCAATATACCCATCATGTAGGGCATCACAAGTACCACGTTGCTCACCCATACGTCACAGTATACGATGGATACTTTCCCCACAGTAGGTCCAAGATACTCATTAGTGTGAATGTATGCACATGCCACCAATAGAGTGAGTATGTTAAATATCGTTTGGCTTAATGAAAGCCAACGAAATACGACGGAACCAAACGGGTGCTGACATAAAGTTACCAGAAGCAGAAGATTGAGAAGCACACTGCCATAGTATACACACAAAGCGAAATAATTGAAACCAAACTGCCATTCCTCGGTAGAACGTGCAAATAAGACCATCTTGGCGCATCTGTTCGAGGTCCGAAATTCTGTTGTTTTTCTCTATGGGTGTTGCATTTGTGATTGGTTGGGTCGGTCGACCAACGAGAAATTTGTCCTAGCTAAGCAGTCGGCATCTAAAGCACGCGCTTTCTGGCAGATTACTAAACTTCCTCGCTGAAGTCACCATTTTTTCAGTTCCAACCGACTCAGTCTTGGTTGAATTGCAGTGCATTTTTTCTTTTTGTGGACAAAATACCAAATTTATTGCCAAAATCTGTATACTTCTGAAGGTGATCAACGGAAAACAAGTTTCGTGGGCTTTTGCGAGAATGAATCTGCATTGAAGATTAGGTGTGGATTGATTGCAGTTTTTTGGCTCACTCTTAGCTGCTTTTGCTATTACTTGTAATGAATGACAGGAACTTGAGTTTGCAGCCTCGATTATGAATCTATCTCGTTCGACTGTCCCAATCATGTAATGTGAGGCTATCTTTGAAATAAACCGGGATGGATAGCAACAAAACCTAGAATAAAACTCGCCTAAAGACGTATGCCTGTTTTCAATCACTTTTAGTGCTGTTTGCATCAACTGGCAACTGGTACACTATACGACAGTCATAGGCTTCATGCCGAACAAGCGAAAAGTTTCAAGAAGTTAGGGTTGTGTAACCTTGAGCAGAAAGAATTGGGCTTTAAGGGTGGCGATAGTTATCAGTGACGTGGGATGAGGCCAGCGGACCGATATTCAGCATGGTAGCTATCTAAAGAGACAGAAAGAAAGGATAAGCAAGCATCTACTGACAATCAAAATAAATTAAAGATATGCATAGTTGGGATGACAACTTCTATCAGCACATACTCCAAATGATGTCATTCTTATGGTTTAAGGATGAATGAGGCCCATTCCAGCTGATCTGTGATTTAATCACAGCTAATTAGCCACTCGTAGCTCAACGGTATGTTGTTCGGCTGGTAATCGGGAGGTTGTGGACTCGGGTTTTATTGGTGGTATGTGGGATGTGCATCGCCGATAGCTTCCAATAAGGATGGAACAGTCATACAATGGTTTCATTCTTTGCTTTACTTTGTACGTAGAATGAGGTCTTTACCACAGTTTCTGCATCCCCATAACCTATAAATAAAAGTTCGGCATTCAAGTAGCAACCACGCATAAATCAACAAATGGTGCATAAATGTCCATCGCTAGGAGTTTCAAAAGTGTCGTAATTCCGCCGTCGAGTGGGAGAACTTCCCAAACGTTGCCGCGTGAAACCAACTATTAACTTCACTGTTCTGTCGAGTGCAAC
Source organism: Opisthorchis viverrini (assembly GCF_000715545.1). Taxonomy (NCBI): domain Eukaryota; kingdom Metazoa; phylum Platyhelminthes; class Trematoda; order Opisthorchiida; family Opisthorchiidae; genus Opisthorchis; species Opisthorchis viverrini. The sequence goes on along the minus strand of NW_008752172.1, from coordinate 150,617 downwards.
CATAGAACCCGGGAAATCGGGGTAACCATAAGGTGAATATATGGTTCGCATATAAGTAAGGTTGTGGCGCTGTGATGTGCATAAATTCAAGCATTATTATTGGATCTACAAAAGAAAACACTAGTATACGACCAATAGCGTCCAGTGCACTCAGAGACAAAGTAAGCTCATGTTTCAGTGCACAAAAGTTCACATCAGTCAGATTAAATTTGAATGTAAAGGAAATCCATGTGGAGTTTATAGAATGTTTTTCTGACACATGAGTCCCACATTGGGCCGGGACCGTCGCGTTTACACTGCAGTTTTGTCCCTTCATAGGATTTATGTGCTTTTTAAAGGCTGGTGCATAACTGTCTGCTTGTGAACAATCATACCTGCTGTTATTTGTCGTCGCTAATGGATGATAGCAGGAAGAATATCAGCAGAAAATCCAACTACCTTTCGGGAATCGACGTGTTTAAGTTAACTGATACTTTTACGTTGTAGGCAATCTGAAATCTGGTAAGCAGGGTAATGCAGAATGGTGACCCACACGGTGAGACCGTGCACTAATGGTTCCGCTCCAGTGCCCACGTTATCCAAGCTAGTCGATCCTGTCACAGATCTGAAGATTGAAATTATATGTCTAACGGATGACCCAGTTGAAAACGCTTGCCCTCCCCACCATTATTGTTAAAATATTTAACGATATTTCAGTGCGCCGATCAGCTCGCACTGATGATGCCTCTTCGACTGGAGGCACATCGTCTACTAGTCAGCTACCAAGCTCGTCGGACAGATTAACAGCCGTCTGATTGACTACCAATGAATGCATACGAGCTTTCAATATTACGGCATACCGCCAATAACCATATCTGAAATTCGGTTGGCCTGAACTACTCAGAAGGCTGTGCCAGCTACTGCATGCGCATGTTCTTTCACCAATGAGGGACTGGAATATTTGCCAAATACACTCACATGCACATTTAGCTGACTCCTTGCTAAATCTTTCAAGGATTTACTCTAACTGAAGAATCCTAAGTAGAGCGAAACCGGTCGTAGAATTTACCAAACTCAAGTGTGGTTTGCTACGTCCAGGACGTCTACTGCGATATTTCGAATACAGTACCAACTAAGAAAAAATGTGGTCTCTGTATAAAATGTTTAGTTGGAGTATATCATAAACGAACGATTCAGCTGGGATTCTGTTAAGTCCACCATTACAAACAACTTGGTGTGCAAATATGCGCATTTCGTATGTTAAATCATTCTCATGCCAATCTGGTTTTAACAGTATACTCAAATCAATCCCGCTAAATCAGCAGTCCATGATGTTCCTCTTCTGTATGAAATTTGGCTTCAGATGGAACATAAGTTTTACAGAAAACCTGGTGACTTCTCTGACCTGATGAGTTTCAAGCAGAGCACAACCGATCGCAGGCTTCTTGATGACTTTCAGTAAGATAAACAATAGTTTTGGGAAAATATATTGCGATAGCTCGAATACTACGCCAGCTGACCCATGAGATGGCCTTTGTATAGTCGAAAATACCATAAAGGAGATCTTCAGATGAATATCTATTTAAATTCGAGGTAATTTGCGAATAACTGTATTTAACCAAATTACAAAGCTCTAACATGTACACCATTGAAGGCAGTCGTGCTGCCTATGAGGCTATCATCTGGTTACACGAAATGATAAAACCTCGAAAGTACGAGAATTTTGAGTTCACTGAACTGATGGTTCACTGAACGGAATATTTGTCAGTATGTGCTTTCTGGGAAACAATTTCGAATGACTAATCAATATTTACACTGAGCTCTGGTTGCCCTAAATCACTATTCATTCGGACCGGAGTCCTACGATGAATTCACGCGGGAGCAGGTGATTATACGCTTGATTTGTCGATAGAAGAAACCAAATGACTTTTTATGTTCTAACTGCTAATGGACCAGGACTGTACTGACCTCTTGGATGATCCAGTTTGTCCAGTGCCAGTAACCAGCCGCATACGCAGGGAAGCCGTACATTCAGACAGACATTTACCATCATAGTTTCTTGCGCGCTCAGCCATGAGCTTGGGCAAATCAATTTCTCAGTTTGTAGCAAATCTAGCACCATGAGTCACTACGCTTTGCTGACCGTATGGTTATCCAAACTTGCCTAACAAACTGAAATCAACGGAATCAGTTCGCTTTAGTGACTTTTGCTCCAAGAGCAACTGGAAGAGCCAGCCAATCGATGACTCTAGTGTCCACCTTATTTTCCGCGTTCCCAATCTTTTGTGATTGTGCATAAATGCTGATTTCGTGCGCCCGTGTAAGAAGGGATCTTTTTTCAGATGAGTGTGATCACATTGTTACCATACATGGTTGACCTTAGAGCCCAGAAATTATTCCGTCACGTCTTTTGCCTGCTTTTGCTCTTCTGATAACATAGAGCCCCATTCTTGAGGGAGTAAATTAGACACATTTCTCCCATCGCGAAGCACTCACTGTTGACGCACCATTCACTACCCCTGGTGTGACAATTCAACCACAGAGGCTCCTCTTGTATCTGAGTCTAACGGACCCTCACAAACCCTAATACATATAACTGTGCAAAAAAGGAATGAATTGAAAGTGAGACGAGAGTGATACTCGAATCCATCACCTCGTCGAAAGTAGTTTACTGGGTCGAACCCGTAGCACTGTCCAAGTCGTGTATTGTCTTATCAGTTGTTAACCATCACGTCGATCCATGTGATTGTGTAGCCACTTGAACGTCTGAACACGTGTGACGAGTAACCACCTGTTGAATTTTCAACATTTTGGTGGAACATAGGTTTCACTCTGTGCTTCCAATGTGCATCCGGCATGGGTCGGAATTACAGTAGCCTGCACTATGCGCGACACATGGCCAATCCTTAAGCAGGTAAATGATTTAGATCTGGAGTTGTGGGGAAAGATATGGCGAAATCATTGTGATTGGCGGTTGAAGTAGTATTCTGTCTCATGATGATCCCATCTTTCCTGGTTACTCAGTCTGCTTTCATTTACTCGCTTGGGTGCGCATGCAGCTTGACCGTGGTTGAACCCCTAGTTCTCAGCAATTAGGTAATCACGTGGTACTTAGTACCTTCGGTGGTGAGCCGAGTCTCTCATCTTGCCGTCAAGATGATCCACAAATTCTGATTGTTTTGTTTGCAATCATCTTACATTTAATATTGACACGCAGTATAACAAGTAATCAGACGGAATTGTTCGGAATTGTTCGCACGACAATTCACACGTTTTGGGTTAATCGGGATAACATTCGTGCTTTGTCCTTTGAGTTTGGATTGATAAAATCCGAACATTAATGCACACCATGTATACGAAAGTTCTTTTACCGGTGAAACATTTCAGCCCATAATTTCATACCAAAAAGGAATGTCATGTGAACACACAACACGTGTTGTTCCCACTTCCATCGGTAGTTGATACAAACTAACCAGTGGAAAAGTACCATGGGATGGTCCTCCAGTTGTGTCCAGATTTCACGTACTCAGGCAAACTTTCTAAAGCAAAATCCTGATACAGTTTTGTCTGGTTCTTACTGGAACTCAGAGGAGGTTTGTCCCAAACCTAACAGCGAAGTAGGTTACTAGTTAACACACGTGCGTTAATGAATACCACCTTTCCAGATGGGGATCACGAAACGAGACAAAGCAGTGGTTAGGGACCCTGACTAATATAGCTGTGTCACACAGTGTCATTGGCGGTCTCGCATCCAGGCTATCGCTTTCAGCGCGTAGCCCTCCACACATTGGACAAACCATTTGAATTTAATGAACCGATTTTGTCATCGCCCCTAACGCGTGGCTGTCAGTCGATTAGTCTCCTTATCCTCGGTGAACGAAGCTGTAGCTCCTAGAACCATTCATCTCGATACACCATCTGTGACATGAATTAATGGCTGACAGATGGACTGACTGACAGAAAACCACTTGAACAAGTCATTCTGCTATACGTATTCATAATTATGACCTAACTACGGATGCACTTTGAGAATCGCAGTAAAATACAGGAATTCAGGTCACACCAATCTTCTCAGTAACATCCTTCTAACTCTATGTAGCAGACTAATTCGGCCAGTTCTATTCTCGGTTGGTGTGCAGTGCTTTTCCTGGAGAAGCAAGTTTAATTTCTAAATAGTTTCGCCAAATATTTTGATGCAATTAACTGGACCCTTGGTTAAGCAGTTCATGAGATACTTATGATGACTTCATCAGATAACCTTCACTGCCATTTTAGTGAGTGTTTTCTGTTCACAGAGACTAATCTTTTAAAGGTATAGTTTGGTTAGACTGAAGAGAACTTACCGTAGGTGATAAAAATGCAGATGCATACTCTATAGCGCCTATAAAATCCAAATGATGTTCTTAATTTCAATGTAAGGCTGTTAAATCTCCAAAAACTAACTTTTTGTTCACGTGTATGTCAATCAACTCGTTTCTCAACAGCGCCACCCAGGTAGTTTGCACCTGGCTTGCAAATTTTGGTCATAACGACCATCTTTCTCAAATTCGAATCTGCTTCAAATCCTCTTCTAATTAAGTTTTTCCAACTAAGAAGAAGTGACTTCTCGCGTGTAATTTTCACTTTTGTACATCGCTCATAACTGTGACAAATAGGGTGACCAGCTTATTGCCATCGTAAATAAAATTGTGTAAAGTCCAAAATCGGGCGTTTCCGTCAGTGAAAGCACTGTAACGCATCACTTTCAAGCGTTTCATGTTCCCGCTAAAACTTTCAGGGATGAGCAGATTTTATCTAATTGTTTCCTGGTAACATTTTTTCCAATCGAGCCATCGTGTCATTTAGCAGGTCCATAGTACTGTCTGCTGTGTCTAATTGTGATGATAAATCCCTCGTTGAATAGCATAGTTCGAAACCTATGCATGCATGCTCAAATTCAAAATGCATATGTGATGGCTGATAAACGTTCACTACCGACTGGGATGAAATCATATGTTGATTCCGTCCTGATAAGTGTGTACACCGCCTGTCCACGTGTACTTACAAACCCACCATTTGGGAACAACGTATATCTGTGATACTCTGCTGTACTTTGTTGTTGCAGTTGTCCCTTCACTTAATAAAGCCGCCCTGGTTCACTCCAATGAACACTGGGGCAGCAAAACTCGTTGGAACACTTATGTGAGAATAAAATAAAAGTATGAAATCAAAAGTATGAAATGTCAGAAGGTTGTATATGTTTCACCTAAAATACCCATCGTTTCTCCGGTTTGGGAGGTTACCGATGTTGGAGCTGTAAATTTCATTAAGGGGTGGGAAATTCGTAAAGCTAATTCACTGGCCGGGACAAGGGTTTCTCCTAGCATATTTGGCGATTTGGTCACATACTCAGATGATGTATGTGAATGAAGAACACCTTTCTAAAAGTACACGTGAATGGACTCTTCCTCGTAGAGAACGTGCCATCACACATTCAGTTTTACCCTTCTGTATATATGGGAAATCATTTAGGATCGAAAGCCCGAGAAGACAGGACACCATGCTTTGGAACTAGATGATAATCTGCATGACGGGTGTTCAACGTGTCCCATCGCCCTGACTGACATGTCCTTATGGCCAGAATGTCCTTAAGTCAGGATGGCACTGATGTCCTCGAGCAAGTATTCATCACTTCTCACGGCTTGAAGCCAAAATGATCTTAGTTGTGGGCTTAAATCAGCCTACTTTTAATGAAGGTAGGTTGAACTACATAAAAGGACAATCTCCAAGGCCCAAAACTTATTATCTACAAAAGTTGGTGAGACATTGCTGTAACTATTTCTTACATTACTGCACTTGAATCATTTGTTGATACCCATAGTTTAGACCAGAGGATATACCAAGCAGATGGATAAATCAAGTCTGATCAGGGTCAAAAGTCATCTTATCTACGTCTCAATGCTTTGCCTCATCGATAAAATCCATAATACATAGAAAATGTGCAATCTAGAGGGTCTTTCTTTCGCTGGCTGAGCATGATTGGTCAGTTGTGTGTGGAAGATCCGGGGCCCACCGGCCTGACACATTCATCACTTAGCAAAAAGAAATATAGGTGGGAATTTCGTCCTACTAGTGAGGTGAAGTTAGACTAAAAACTTGATAAGTACATCGTCGCTCTTCCTTCTTTATTGGCGAGCATCGACAGTGCACACGCTACAAAGCTTCTAGAAAATTGTGACTCGCTAGTAGTTAAGGTCTAAACCATTCAGCAACTAGTGCCAAATCAAAAGCGTTCTTAAATCATACGTAAGATAGACTAGCTTGAATATAATGATGCAGTCACTGATGTTTTCAAAATGTATAATCCAGGATGCTTCTGGATTTTTGGGGACCTTGGGCCTTTAAAAAAACAGAATATATGCAAAATGCATGTCATTAGTCAAAGCCCTCCTTGTCTCCAAAAGTGATCAAAGTTTTCCTTTCCTTGGACACGCGAAAAAAACCTCCTGTGAAAAACATACACGGGCGGCAGACATTAAGACATTGGTCAGTATGCCCTCCACGATTAAAAAGATCGAAAACTTGGAATGCACTACTCATAAGGTTGCTGAAAATTCGTCGAGATTAAGCTAGGTTCCAGGTGATTCTCTCGAAAAAAAACCAAATTGGTTTACAAATGAATGTATGTTCGCTAAGATTGAAAATTTTTCAGTCTTCTACTATAGGTGGATACCCTTCAAGACTACTTTTCGGGGTGTTTTTGGAAAGTTCGACTCCCAATTTTAAAAGCTGTGTTATATACAACTTTTCCACGGACAATTGGTGGTGGGAGAAAATTCACTAACTTTCAATGAATGCTTCAGAATTGAGGCAGTTTGTGTTGAAAGGCCGATAGACTCCGTTCCCCTGTTTTTATTCTTGTTCGGAATCGACAATGTGCAGTTCACGAAATTCTGAGTCTCAAACCCATGAATTTTCATCCAGTGGTTGAACAGTTAATCATTCGACCACGAGTGGATGATCAGCAGTGTGATTATCACTCACTTTGAGAAGATAGCGCCACTCATCCTTCAATCATGGAAGTCAAAGTTAAAGTATCGATCCACGGTGAAATAGCAACCTGAATTGCTAGAGTGATTTCTATTAGACATCATGAATCTAAATGAACATACCTGTGGACTAGGTGGTAGTTTCGTAACCCGACAGCCCAGCATGCCACATTCCTAAGTCTATCCAGACAGTTATCCTTGTGAAACTCACGAATGTATACATCATAATGACAAAATCAGATACTTGCCTCCTATACTTAATTCTTATATATTGGGAATCTTCGCAATAACTCCAACTCTATTAGAAGTGTCAAATTAAATGATTCACGCAGTCTCCCATTAGGGCTTACTCTCTGATAGATAACAGGCATCCTTCTAACGCCATATAAATGTACACAGGTAAAGAGTAAGTGTCACCAACCGTTTTGGTGACGAAAAACCTGAAAGTTAACTTCCAAGCTCGGTAGACAGCAACAGCTACCTGATCAACAACCAACAAATTAATTCTCTCAAACACGAAGCACAACACTTCACGTACCATTTTGACGACTTAGATGAAACCCAACTAATGTTGGCCCTCAAAAATCCAGCTAGATTTCTACCGCTCTCGCTGATTTATTGCTTAGTTGGTTTGGTCGGTTCATAGAAAATTTTAGGTGGTTGCAGGAGGTCTGAAGTTTGAACTCACATCACTCAGACTTAAGACGACAAAGCGTTTCCTCAATTACTCTGCAAAATCAGAGTTTGATAAGAGATATCAGAGCTGTTATTACCAATTTGAAGGTGGTTGCGCGGTCATGGACCAGCATATATGAACTTCAAATGATGAATAACGTATTAGAGCGAACTTCATATTTTTCACCCTTTAGCATGTGTTTATAGTGTCCAGAACCAATGGTGCAACAATTCCAACATCTCAGCTCATCTTTCAAGGTTTTGGATGGTTCAAGACTGACGACTGGTCTCATCTGTACGCTTATATTTATCTTCTACTACAAAGCACGTAATACTGGGACAAAACTCTAAGGATACCGATTATTTCGACAAATAATCGAGTTCGTCAGGGACATCTGGAGAGCTTCAATCGTTTTGAATGCCAAAACGTCAGTCTGAAATCAAAAACCTCATTATCAGAGTGGATAGGTTTGACGTGTTTTAAGTTTCTAACAGGAAGTTTTTCAATTTTTATGCCCAAACAAGCTCTTTTTCGAGAAATAACAGAAATAATGTAAGGGAAAAGTCAATACCTTGTCCATATTTATGAAGACTGCTCAAGAAACCACTGTCGACTCCCACAGCATCTATATAGTTCATACTATCCAACATAACCGAATAGATTTGAACGTCTCAGAGATATGCCACAGGCAAGCGTCTGCTCATTGTTTACAAAGGTCTGTTTTATAGCAGAATTGTCTTACCTTCTGGAATTTTCTAATCTTGGTCTGAAGTAGGCAAACCATGGATGAAAGCCCGTCCATATATCTGACTTAGTCTTCTGCCATATCTTGCACTATGTAATCGTTTTAAGCCATCACCTGGAAAAATCCTTACGCTCTGTCCTTATGCTCTGTCCTTTACTTTTACGAAGCTCCTGTGACTCAAAGTTCTGCGTATGCATTGCCTGTATTACGTCATCGAGGTTACGCGGTTTCAGCAAATTTTGACGTCTGGTGGATCCTAGGCGTAGTTTGAAAATTGCTCACCCCTACCTCTCCGGTCACAGGTTTCGTCCATATCTGCATGTGTAAACTCATAAGGGTTTGATCAATTTTGTTTCATCGACCTGTTAGTCACCCGTAAAAAGTCGTACACTGATTCCATAGAAGGTGATTGGTATTTCGGATGGATGAAAACCGCGTCTCCCTTATTTGTATCAAGTTATCAAACTTTGTTAAATGGAATCAAAAATTTGCGCATTGTTTTTATTTCAGCTTTTACATATCGCCTCTTGAATTTGAAGAGACCCCTCAAGCTGTGCCCTACATTTATATCAGAGAGTGGTGGAAACCACTGCTTCATCGGGGACATTTATTAGACTTTATCCATTTGGTATCTGAGGCGATGGGAGTCTGCCTCAGTCACCGCACTGAAAAAAAGCATTAAAAATACCAAAGGTAAAACACACCCAACTGTTAAGTAAAAATGTGGCAAGTACGCTTACAAAAATGCCGCAGACTGCGTGTTTTCTCAAAAATATCCAAAATCAGTGAACTGATTATCTTTGACGGACAACATGCACACGAACCACAAAAACCCTCGTTGACTTAAGAATTTTCGGTTTGGAAACCAAATCTCCATTTTTATCACCTTTCCTCAATCATACTAAATTCAGATGGCCTTTTTTAACCGTCACATATGGACGAGGAAGCTGACTGTATGTAACCATTCAAACATAGCTATTTATATAAGGGGAAGATGTAAAGCTCGGGGAATCAAAGAATTACCGTATTAGAGGCTGATTATATTGCACTAAAAGAGAAGACGTTGGGTCATTGTAAAGCACATCTATTAACTGATAATGACGAATTTCGATCAGCTGTCTGTTCAGAGGCTTTATTCAACAACCAAAAAGGAGTTACTCTCAAGCCCTGGTGTGATGAATTATATCCGTTCTTTCCAAACAAAATTCATCACAGCTCCAGGAGAACAGATAGTTACAATGCGACGTTTAGGCACCGAGCAGAATAATTTTGCGGGTGGAAGTTTGTTTTTTGTGCATAACAGCTCTCTGCATTTGTCTGCAAGATATGATGTGATTTAGAAAGCTTTGCTTTTGAACGGATGAAATGACGGACATATTGGAGTCATAGCTTGGGGACACTTCTGTCTGGTTGCTGATTAAAACCACCAGGGGAAAAGTGACTAACCTCCGTCGGCATGGGTTACTAGACATGCTGCAATAACTATTCATCTCATTCTTATCAGCTCAACTTATCGCAATCTAATGCTATGTAAAGGGTCATTATTAAAGATCCTTGCCTAAGCCCGATTGCTTACCGCCGTCATCATACCACTTTGCGCACATAGGATTTGACAGTCACAGCACACATGCTTTAGTCTGTATGAACCAGTAAAATCAACTCAATATTTCGCCTTGTAAAGAGGATAATCGATCCTTATCGAAAGAGGTTTGGGAAAACATTCCAGGTCCGATAGTGCGTAAAGGCGCTTATTTCATGGGCATCTGGCTCATACTTCGAAAATGTTCGAACACATTTTTCTGTTTGACTTATTGTGACAAACGCCAAGGTAAACGGACAATATAAAGGACAGAAGTCACCGAAGCCAGAATTTTAAAATTTGATTAGTGAAAGCAGTTCAACCATTTTATTGTCATGACGTTTACGTTCGCACCGTTTACTTTTGTTGTCTAATGAGGGCTTCTACGTGAATGTCCGTGCGTTAAACGCTTTTGACATTTATAGCGCTTGTAGAAGCTGCTGTTTCTGTCGTGACTCCGGTCCGGTCCTACTAAACATCTGTTTTCGTCATCATACCAGCTGCAGATGGGCTTCCATAACCAACCCGAATACCTTTAGGTTTGTTTTAAATTCTCAAGTTCCCTAACCTGAGGCTTAGAGTGATTTATTTGCATATCTTACTCATTTTGAATGATTTGACGTATTTATCTTACTTTGTTCAACGTGATCTGGGGTGATTACAGATCTTCCTGAGCTAATTGCATACTGAATTCTGATAATTTATATAGCTTTACCTCTGATTCCCACAATTTTGATAATTTCGAGGTATTTTTCACTTTCTCTGCTGTTTGGCACATCCGTTTATCCCTCCACTGGCCACGATCGAACAAAGCGTTTTGCAAATGTACATGGGACGGCTTCTTTAGAATGCAGGTTAGGGGAAATGCGGAACAAAGCGTACGACCGCTCCTCCATTTATGATGTGTCATGATCAACGCTTCCAGTTAAACTGTCCATTTTGACGAAAATCGCGCAGTTATTTCGACGCTGAATGTTATCTGTTGCGGATACCAAACAGGTAATTGCCTTCTAGGTAGTTGATTTCTTTTTTTCATACAGATTTCACGTCCCTCGCGCCGCTGTGAAAATGCTGACATGCTAGTGTGTTCTCCTGTAACTACAGGCTCATCAAACTGGGCCAAATATTTCCTCTACATGGCCATTAGGTTCGATTAGGAAACACACAAATCTACAGGAATATCACTCCAGACAATTGGAGCAAAAATATTGAAAATCGCAAAATTCATGGCTAGGTTTCAAAACTACTTTAAGGCGCTGTCAAGTCCAGAGAGCGTGTGATCATATATTTTGACCGTCTCATCTGTCAACTTCCACAAAATGTCAGATTTCTTCTAGATGCCTACATTTTCCACCAACACTTGTTCAAATCAACCAGTTAATCGATTTATTTATCACCAATAGTCGGACGTTTTTAAATTCAGTCGTTTATCCTATCACACGTACCCTCAGTACGATAGGGATCGAGATAGCAAATTGATCAATCGAAGTATCTCACAGAGACAAACAGGCTTAAAATGAACGCCACTTGCTAAGCTCAGATATCAGCTCTGCAGCAGCCTCAACGGCGTCAAGTAAACGTACCCAAGCTACCAATTTCTGACGCACTTCCAACAGCCTTTTACACAAATAATACACGTAATCTTAATTGAGTTTCGATTATAGTGGTTCTTTTACGAAGGTAACTCGCTAACCATGACCTGCATTCCGATTCGGCGTTCATCAGCCTAACAAAAATGACCATCAATCGCAACTACAAAATCGAGCGTTTTGCCTACGAACAAGGTTTGAAAATGATCCGTTAATCGTGCTCGTGAGGGATTTCCATCTCTTACCTCAGTGATACCATTCTCCGAGTGCATGCATCCCTTCAGTCAACAAAGCAAAACTGTTTACAATCCAGTGAAATTTGGCTTTTTTGGAATGATAAATGTTTAGGCGATAATGTTCCGGCTTCGGAGATTTAATGATTTCCACAAATGTTCAGGCGCATCTCAAAGCCGGGAAAATGAAATGACGGCTGATAAATGCTTGTCCATGATTGACAGGAGAAACCACACTGATCCTGGACTGATAAATATTTTCCACCGCTCAAACGCATTTAATTGCATGTTTAATAATTAAATTCACATTTCGATACGTTTCTGCACTTGGCGCACGATATTGTCAGTCCACCAAATAAATTTGATGTCATTCACGAAGAGACACACATAGCGGGACACATACATGTGAATTGTACCCTGGTAAAAGCAATTGAAATCTTCAGTGTATTAAGACGCCAAAAATGTGTTAGAAGTTAAAGGAGTTTTGTATTTTTTTCTCATCTCTCAGCCTTTTGATGTACTTACAGCCAAGCTGCCGAGAGAGTATCACAGCTGTAGTCGTCACTTGCAAATAACAGTTACAATCGTTTAACCGTATATCCAAAAGTAAGTATTGTATTCAGGCGGTTTTCCGCCGACGGCTAGACGCACAGCCAAAATTTCTCGGAAACCGTGGTTCGTAGGAGGAAAACTTTAACACAAAGTTTTAACATTTGATGGTAACTTTCGGGGCGTATAAGATCACCCCAAACGGCCGCAGTTTTGTTGAACGTTGTTTAAACCTACGCAATCCCCACGATATTCAAGGCCCGCGATATTCATATTTTAATGGCTGATATGGCTGAGCACGTAAATGCGGAGGATGATTTTGTGGAGAATTTAGCTCGTCAAAGATTTTTCTCATTCGTGGCATTTCAAGTCGCTTAGAAAGTGTATCAGGCGGAACATTTCGTTGTTTTTGTCCGCATAAGCTCCTAAAAGAGCTGCAATTCGCCACTTTCGTATGAAAAAGCCTTCTAACGTTGCAGCAGACGTACCTGCAGACGAAGCTGAAGCCGTGGAATTCGTCGCACTTAGTAAGTTCATGGTTGATTGTGTGTACGCGGTAGCACACGTCGTACTGATTGTCCGGGTTACTTCCCACTACCTGGAGCACAACCATCCACGCAACAAGTTTATTTTTGACAGGCTCCCCATCAACCGGCGACTGACAAATGATGAATTAAGGGAGTATTGTACCCTTTTGAAATGTGGTGCTCCGTCATCGGAGATTCGCCAGTACGTCGCCGACCACTTTGGGAAGGCACTCACTATCAAGGATGTGCGTAACTATCGCGTCAAATGTCGACCCCCATTGTAAAGTAGGCCGTTGGTTAC
>NW_008752172.1:112591-133086 GCF_000715545.1 Opisthorchis viverrini | reverse complement strand
ACAGTCCATCTTTCCTTGGTTTATACGCTTCAACCATTTAACTTGTTTTTTCTTGGCTTGTGCACAAATGCAATTTGAACGCGCGCGCTTCCTGGGTTATGCATAACTAACCAATCAGAATGCTGGCTTGTGCATGAATCGCATGCCGCGTAAACCGGCAAAAATGCAAATCGGCAATGGTCAGTGACCTAGACATTTCGCTCACTTAAACAAAATGCTACTTGCAACATGTCACGGGTAGGTGCAAATTGATTAGACTAACTCCGCATTGAAACAGCACCTTCGAAAACCCTATAGTTTCGGCGAACTCAATTTGGGTGTGTCGCCTGCGTGCGGCCGGTTTTCCTTCCGCATCTGAAAGTACTGTGCGGATAATGGGAACCCTTGGGGATAGGAATTTATATAAAGCTGTGCCGCGTCCTTGGGTGTGTCAATAGCCTGCGGCCGGTTTTCCTTCCGCATCTGAAAGTACTGTGCGGATAATGGGAACCCTTGGGGATAGGAATTTATATAAAGCTGAAACTGCCGCGTCCTAGACGAACACCCGAAATTTCCCTGAAACCGTGGTTTGAAAGCGGAAACTTCAACGAAAAGTTTTAGCATATGATGGTAATTATTCGGACCCGTAAAATCTCCCCACGCAGCCACAGTTTTATTGAATGTTGTTTAAACGAATTCTGAGTCCACTGTGGGAATTTGTATTTCAATGGCGGTCGGAATACTCAGTATTCGCACTAGAGATTTGAATTTTCGATAGCTATGACATGCCCTTGGTGGATTAAAGCAATTGGGCAATTGAGCTAATAGTACCAGTCCGAACTTTCAGCCTCCCGGGGTCCCAGATGTGCTGGGAAATTATTACACCAGATTTTTCCGCTAGAGCTGTGACTGCATCAGTGGACAATAAAATTTGGTTTGCTGCAGAAATTTAAACGTATCTTAGCATGTATTTTGGTTTGAGCGCGTGTGCAACAAGATGGAACATTTGGGCGCAAAGATTTTATCCCACACCTAGGGGTTCTGTTTCTGATAGCATTGTACGGCTAAATAGCACCCGCTGTCGGTGGCTTTGAGCATTTTCTCTATGAAAAATGTTAAAAGTTTTGTGAAAAGCCTGGTTTCTTCACGTGTTTGGGAATAGTCCCAAAACGGCTTAGAAAATAATCACGCCCATTATGTTCGCGCAAACTTCCAAGGATTGGGCATTCGCGATGTGGCTACGACAAATTCTATGGTTGCGGCAATCGTCCCGCCGAAGACAAGGAATTCGTCATAGATAGTAAGTCTTGTTTTTCATGTTAGTCATCATACGTTGTCTGGCTCAAGCAGGGTGTGATCCTCACCGGTATCCCAACCACCAAGTGTGCCGTTCGTTGAACTATTGGGTTTGTGGGCAGAACAAGCAGGCGCCAGGTGGCCACTGCTTCCAACTCCTTGCGCAAGTTGAACGGACTGATTCGGTCTTGTGGGTAACGTCCATCTGACGGGTAAGCCCTCAGACTGGGTATTTGGGTGCCGTACCGTCATCACGGCGCCGTACTTGGGTTCGTTGACAGCCCCTGTACATGAACATCTTGGATGAGCGCTTATGGCTCTCATTGTAGTTAGAATATTCGTGGGTCTATCAATGGCTCGCGGTGATCCATTGCTGTCATTCTAATGTGATAATAAGACAGGCATGTCTACAGCGGGGACTCAAAATAGAAAAAGTGCCCAGAAGTAATACTAGAAAGCAATCTGGTTGATTTGGAATGCCTCCCAAAATAACGGACAGTCAAAAGTTGCCACGATTCCTAACTACTTCATTGAGGCGATACTGCCCAATTTGAAAAACAATAATCGATATTTAGGTGCATATATTAGCTTGCAGTCGATGCGAACTACGTTTGGCATGTGATGGTGAATGACGTGCATTGGCTTTAATGTGTGCAACTAAAGTAGTTCGGCGCTTGCAGCAAAATGAGATCGAAGATATCTGGTAGTGCTGCGTGTTCATACTGTGGGTTTACCTCAGAACGGAGTTGTTGCAGCCTAAGGAACATCGTGGAGCTTTTCAAAACCAGTTGCCTCGGAGACGCCATATCGCGTGTACCTTGTGAGTCTACGTTAGCATCTTTTGCTGCTCTAGCAATGTAATTTTCGGTTCGTACGGGAGTTGCTCTGGATACATGTCACAACCAGGGAATGCTCAGTCCGGGAATACATTCGTCCGACAAAAGTTGCTTCGTTTTCGGTTTTATCTTACTTCGTCGCAGAAGACGAATTATGAAGTTTATCGTGCGGAAGGATTAAATTTTATGGGGAGAGCATGCAGTTATAGTGAGGGTTGTTAGTCGTGCGGTCATTTCCATCGTACTGCATAAGGGTCGCGGAAGAGGCTATATATTACGTAAAGATATAGGGAGCTTCAAATGATTCCGTACATAGCAGTGACCATCAGGGGCGCTCTCTTTGCATTCTTAATAATGGGACGAATGCCGAAATGTTTTATAAACCCGGTTTTAATATCTTCTGGCCAAAATGTTGTCGATCTGGAGTATGCAGACGTCGTAATCATCTTCGAAGGGAAGAAAAAGGGGTAAGTGTTCTTAGATGAACTGACCCAGGTCATCCCGTCTTTTGATGTGTACTTGTACCCGCAAAGTTTAATGTTATTATAGTGATGTTAATTCCCAACAGGTGGGTGGCGTTAAGTCAGGCATGGTTATAAGAATACAGTCAGAATATAGCGTGAGTTTGATCGTAGTCGCAGGTAGCGGAGAAAGTGGGCGATAGGGTACAGTCAAGAGAATGAAGGCCATAGTTGCGAGTGTGCTACCAAACTGGGTATAGCAGTGCCATGCCACCACTGCACTAAAATACTTCGGTTTCTGCACAGCCCCGTAACGGATATAATTTTTGAAATTATTGGGCTAGAATGAGCAATTCTGTGAGGAGGAGGACATTTTTGGTTGGCCGAGGTAGTCCTCGGAGGTAGAACAAAGCTTGCGTAAGATATTTTCTTCATCCAGTTGGTTGGAAAGTGTGATGCAGCGCTTCATATACATTTGAAGTTGTGTTAGTTTTGATCGTATTGTGACATGAGGTCAACGGGCGGGTCGCGTTTGCTAATTTGAAACGCCTGTGTGGTCAAGGCGGTACATCGTGACTATCGAGCGACGTGTTTATGAGGCTGCAGTACGGGCTGTTCTGATGTATGGCTGAGACCTGTTCTGTTTGAGTAGTTAAACCAAGGCGTCTTCGGGTATTTGGCAGCGATTGTCTCAAAACCAGAGCTCGTGTGGGTTACTGTCGGCAAATCCGTAAGGCGATATTTAGACAGCGATTCTTCGGTTGTGCACAGCGGGTTTTCAATGAAGAGTGTATCCTTAAAGTCTCCGGCAAACTTGATATCATTTTCTGAAAGCTTTGGATCGCATCAGGTTTGACTATCTTACTAGCTCATTTACTCGTACATGGCGGACATATTTTCGCGAGTGAAGATGGGTTTCGAGACTTCGACATGAACGATTAGTTGGATGAAGCTCGGAAGGATGCCTCTTGATTGTAGGATTGCAACTGTGGTTGAGTACGTGATGGTTACGAGGTTCGACGAGGGGAACAGAATTGTCGATTTTATTAAGCTATATTGTATCTGTATCAGAGAGCAGTTGGATTAATTGAATAATTACCTTCATTGAAGTAAGTCTCCAGGCTCAGCGCAGACACTAACGGGTAGTTTTGGACAAAGGGATTACTTCAAACACTTAGTGAGTTAGCCACTACAACTTTGTTCAGTTGTGTTTTATGCGACATCGCGGAAGATGTGTCTGAGTCGTGATTGATCATGCTTTTTTCAGAAACCCTATCGAGTAAAATAAACCTGATAAGTTGATTGACCACACTTGCTTGTGCCAATGCAACCAGTGAAGAGATACATGATTTGTTAAGAATGGTTTTGTAGTTTTCAGGCGTGAGGTTTTGGCAGGTGGACGACGCATGGATATGAAGGATAACCGTCGGTCATTGGGTTAGTATATTACGTATACTAGGGGCATTATAATCAGCCACGGGCTTGTGCACAGACCCGGCAGTTTCTGTATGTAGCTTCGATAAGTGACATCGAGTACAGTTATGAAGATGACGAACCGTTAGATCAGGATGTCACGCATAGGTTGAGCCTGGTTTCTGCCGGTCCGCATGAATGCTGGCCTGGTGTTTACCATGGAAAACAGGCACAAGTGAGAACACGCACGGTTATGGGTATGACGGGCCATCTTTTGCAGTTAGACTGGGACACTGGGCATAGTTGGGGCCTAACAATAAGCGTCGCTTACAGGCACTGCCATAGCAGTTTCGAAAAGTAGTGCATGGTTTGAGCCTCGTATTCATCGGTTCGCATAAATACTGGCCCGGTGTTTTTCATAAGTAGCATAGGTTAGCAACAGTGCGTACGGTTACGAGTACGACAGATTACGTTAGATTAAGTTACCAGTTAATGAATGCCGCATATGTACGTGTAACTGGCGGGTGCGGTTAGTAGTCAGGTAAGGCGACATCGACTACAGCAATGGCTGTGGCGGGCCATCAGATTAGGCTTTGACGCACAGAGGCCTAATTTTTACCGGCCAGCATGGATACTGGCCTGGTGTCTGCTATAGGTGGCAAAGGTGATCGGCATCGCGTGTGGCTATGAATTTGAGTGGCCGTCTTTGGCCATTGGATCATATTGCCGTGCATGTGTGAGGACCCATAATCAGTGTCAAATATGGACACGGACATATCAGTTAAAATAATTGGTGAGTAACAACGGCTACCGTTATTGTTTCGACAGCTATATGGTGATCACCACTTATAGGGCATCGTATTCATAATAGGAATGATATCTTCAGCTATCAAGTAACGCCGTCTTATCTACGGGATACTTATGCATAACTAAGAAGGAGGGTCACCAACAGAGATGGTCCTCGCGTCGCCACTGCACAGTTCCTACCGTTGTCTAACTATCTTGTAATTAATGTGAGCTGGGATCCACGGGAAAATGCACCGCGATCGGGTTCGCCAAACAGAATATATTTTGCGATTAAAAGCGCATTTGTTGAATCTAAGGAGCGTGTAGCAAACAAACGTTAACAACCAGCCATCTAGGGTGAAATTTACATTACATACTCTCTAGATGCTTTTTACTCCTAAAAAACACCGACGAACGCCAAAGTATGTCATAGTGTGAGTTCGTGTTTTTGTCGCGTGAAGCGGTAGGAAAATGCGAGTCAGTGATGGTCCGTGAGCTAAAACCTTCGCTTAGTTAAAGGAAATCTTACGAGCAACATACCACCGGAAGGTGCAAGAGGATCAGACTGGCTCCCCGTTAAAGGCAACTTCGAAAACCCATAGTTTAGGCGAGAATAATTAGGTTGTGCAAAAGGCGGCGGCCTTTGAGTCGGTGTCTACTATCCGAACAATGCCCTCGGCTTCAAAACCTTCACAATTGGAGGAAAGCTTTCTACGCCATGTTGCAACTTTGCTCAAACAAAAATCGTCCTAATCTACGTTTGTGTTTTTGCAGCTCACCAAATTTCATTGTTCACTGAAACAACCGTGTCTCTGGCTGAAAGGTCCTGTTAGATAATTTTCCGGCGTCGCTGTGACCCCGGAATGCCCAAATGGGATTCCAAGGTCTGGATGGGTACCCTCACCTCGATTACCCAATTGCTTCAGCCTATCAGGGACACGTCAAAACTTTTGAAATTTCAATTCTATTGTGCGAATACCGAGAGCTCGTTGAGTCTCGGCGCTCACTTGTAGCGTGGGATGTCGGGAAGTCAGCGGTATTCGACGTTCGAGGGGACGGCACACGTCAGTTCTGAAATGTGCAGATATATGGACTGGTATTAATGAATCCATACAGTATACACAGCACACATGCGCACAGGTCGGGTGGTACAGGGAAGAAGACCGGAGTGTAGCAACAACGCACGTGTACTAACCCGAACCGAAACCGGAAGGCAGGGGGTGTACAGGGTCGGGTCAAGGTCAGTTAGGGGGGTGTACAAGCGGGGTACACTTCCCTGTCCAGAGCCCGTGGTGATTCGTCCGTGGTACCTGCAATGGGGGAAGAGAGAAAGGGAGGGGCACGTATAAGGTCATATGAGAAACGGGCAAGCAGATACATTCGAGTTTCAAATGCGTTACTTTGCCCCCTCCCGGGTATGAGCACTGTCCTCAGTGCTCAGAAGGAGTGCTTGTAACAGTTGAAGGGGGCGGGCCAGGGCCATGTGGAAGAATGGGTGCTAACTGATCGTAAAATTGACAACGCATGTCCATATGTGCTTGACTATGGTCTTGAATGACGTAGGCGGTTACTGGTTTCCCGATGTGGAATGAATCGCTGCTCAAGGGTATCCAAAGACAGTCAAAAGCCGCTTAGTAGTCAGGTAAGGCGACATCGACTACAGCAATGGCTGTGGCAGGCCATCAGATTAGGCTTTGACGCATAGAGGCCTAATTTTTACCGGCCAGCATGGATACTGACCTGGTGTCTGCTATAGGTGGCAAAGATGATCGGCGTCGCGTGTGGCTATGAATTTGAGTGGCCGTCTTTGGCCATTGGATCATATTGCCGTGCATGTGTGAGGACCCATAATCAGTGTCAAATATGGACACGGACATATCAGTTAAAATAATTGGTGAGTAACAACGGCTACCGTTATTGTTTCGACAGCTATATGGTGATCACCACTTATAGGGCATCGTATTCATAATAGGAATGATATCTTCAGCTATCAAGTAACGCCGTCTTATCTACGGGATATTTATGCATACCTAAGAAGGGGGGTCACCAACAGTGATGGTCCTCGCGTCGCCACTGCACAGTTCCTACCGTTGTCTAACTATCTTGTAATTAATGTGAGCTGGGATCCACGGGAAAATGCACCGCGATCGGGTTCGCCAAACAGAATATATTTTGCGATTAAAAGCGCATTTGTTGAATCTAAGGAGCGTGTAGCAAACAAACGTTAACAACCAGCCATCTAGGGTGAAATTTACATTACATACTCTCTAGATGCTTTTTACTCCTAAAAAACACCGACGAACGCCAAAGTATGTCATAGTGTGAGTTCGTGTTTTTGTCGCGTGAAGCGGTAGGAAAATGCGAGTCAGTGATGGTCCGTGAGCTAAAACCTTCGCTTAGTTAAAGGAAATCTTACGAGCAACATACCACCGGAAGGTGCAAGAGGATCAGGCTGGCTCCCCGTCAAAGGCAACTTCGAAAACCCATAGTTTAGGCGAGAATAATTAGGTTGTGCTAAAGGCGGCGGCCTTTGAGTCGGTGTCTACTATCCAACAACGCCCTCAGCTTCAAAACCTTCACAATTGGAAGAAAGCTTTCTACGCCATGTTGCAACTTTGCTCAAACAAAAATCGTCCTAATCTACGTTTGTGTTTTTGCAGCTCACCAAATTTCATTGTTCACTGAAACAACCGTGTCTCTGGCTGAAAGGTCCTGTTAGATAATTTTCCGGCGTCGCCGTGACCCCGGAATGCCCAAATGGGATTCCAAGGTCTGGATGGGTACCCTCACCTCGATTACCCAATTGCTTCAGCCTATCAGGGACCCGTCAAAACTTTTGAAATTTCAATTCTATTGTGCGAATACCGAAAGCCCGTTGAGTCTCGGCGCTCAATATAAGTATGAATTCCGCGCGCAAATAGATATTGAGTACGTTGAAACATCCCCGAAGGAAACTGTGACTGTCTGCGGGAGGTTTTTAACGCATTTTATCAAATGCTAAATCTTCGTGTAAGGCTCCTTGTTGTGAAGGATTGTGTTAGAGAAATTTAGGATGTACACCATAAGATAGACCCCTGTAAGAATAGCGCCAACGTGTTCAAGAGGCAGTTAATATTTATCAGGTACGGGGCTACATACTACAAGCGAGTGGTTCCTGTTACCCAGTTATGGGATGACATGCCCAAAAATGTGCTGCATTTTTCGACAAACCTGATTGACTTACCTATCGAACTTAAAAATCCCCCTTCAGTCAAATCTTTAGGTTACGGACGTGTTTTTCAACTTTCAGGAGGTCTCCACCGGATTTATTTTAGTTGTCTCTCAGAAGGAACATGTGGTTCCAATCTTCTGGATGAAGGTTGTTGCTGCTCTGCTCTTCAAAGTTTACCAGCCCAACCCAGCCAAGCCTCACTTGTTTAATTGCAGACAAATAAGCCTCAGCAAGTGTACCAAAGTTATTTAATGGAGAGTCTAAGGGCGGATTGATGAACATAAGAATGGCAGAACTTCTTAGCGCGTTCCACGTTGGTTCACTAGGAAGTTATCATTGTTTACATAGGTGGGCATTCCGAAAAGGGGGCAGCACTATGGCGCATCTTTTGGCCCCCAAGCGTAATAGGGTGTTCATATCTGAGCACCACCTACAAAAAGATGCATGGAACCACTATAGAGAGTGGCAGGGTACGGCTCTCTGACGTGAAGCTGTTTGATCATAGAGGTCTACGCAAGCGTGCCAGTAGGCGTCATGGAAGGGAATTCCCCAATATCACGTCAATCTCAGGGTGTGTAAGTGGAAGCAGGCGTCATGAAAAACGAAATTACTTATTTAATGGCTCGCGTGAGCCGCTTTTCTGATCCCACCGAATGATATTTTCTTGCCAGTCTCTTTACACATTGGAGAAGTTTTCTTGGAACTAGCGTTCCTTATCCTACTAAGAACTTTTGGCCTACCTTCCTCCTCAGTCCTAGTGTATATGATGTAGCACTTTGATTCTACTGAGCCATGTGAGCGTTACAAATAACTTTCCTGTCGTAGGGGTCAAACGGACAATCAAAATGGGCTCCATTCATAGGATTCTCCCAACTAAGACGATCCAAATCGTTGAAAGATTTTATTTGCGGGTGGGCTGGTTGGAGAAAAATACAACTCCGCACACGGGACTTGGCCGAAAAGCAGGATAATTCTGGACAGACCTTGCCCCACATGGAGGCGGTAGATGAAACCAAGACCCACAGCTTCGGACGAATGTCTTCGTGACTCTGAAATATTTTCATACTTTCAGCGCACTCTTTGTTTCGTTTTTGTTTTTTCGGGACGAATCCTCTTCGGGAGTCGATTAACTATGATGAACAATCTTGTGAAAATCTGGCAAAGTTGAAAGGCAGAAGAGAGACTCTCATTGTTCGTAAGTTCTACCGATCTATCTCCATGGATTTCCAAATGTCTTTGTCTGATTCAATGTACACTGTAGTGGTCTGGCTACCCAACAAGTTAGTTTACCGGGAGTGTGTGGCAAAGAAATAAAAATAATTACACTAGGTTGGGTATACAAAAATAAAGACATCAGATGGATCAGACTCACTAAAAATCGTTGTCTTTAAAATAGTTCATCGTTGGCCCAGGTCAGCGAATAAACAATAATCCAATAGTGTTGGTCCAGAGGTCTTCTTCTGAGTAGACAAATTGGTTGGCGAACTCCAGGAGCGGCCTCTATGGGGCCTACGTCAGACCGCTCCTGGAGTGCGCCAACCAAGTTGTCTACTCAGGACGTACGAAGGACATCACCCTCATTGAGCGTGTCCAGCGAGCCGCCACCAGAATGGTTACTGGCCTCAAATCTGTGGACTACGAAACTCGTCCCGCGACGCTTGATATCTTTCCCCTGGTGTACCGTCATTTTCGAGTGGACCCGATTCCCCCTTGTGCCCCGTTTGAACAAAGTTTGGCAAACAGATCTTTCGGCTTTGACCCAGGAAACACACGGAAGGGACAAGAAAATTTTCAAGCTCAGAGCGCACAAATTCATTAGAAAATTTTTCTCTCATTTCGGGTATTGGTTGCGTGGAATGACCTTCCTCCGACGGTTTCCTACGCTCCTTATAGAAACCAGTTTAAAGCACTATTGGACACTTATTTATGCGAATCCTCGCGCTGGCAAGCATACTGCCCCGCGCTGAGAACATAAAGAACGGTGCTACACCTTTTTTCCACTGGTGTCTTTCAGGTGAACGACAGCCGTTGAACGACAAGAACAAAACCGAGCAAACTTGGGCCGGGAAACTTGGATAAAAGTCTCGATCCTGTGTATCCATCCGCGAATCTGTTAAACCGTGAAGGCTTTCTGCACAGTGTTTCCTGTTAAGTACGCCCTAATTCTCTTGATTTCGCAACCGAACGACTAATGAGAAGTACCCTTGATTGTCAAAATCCCAATTTTCAAATATGTGCCAAGGAGAACATTGCAGATAATATATATAGGGAAAGTCTTGCGTCTGCCGTCAAGAGCACTGGAAGATGCAGATGATCCAAGATGACCTGACCAATTCGTCCCACTCCCCTGGTACGCGCTCATCATCCGCCGGGAGGTGCGTAGTGTTATAATGGAAGTAAAATAAGGGTACAAAACGCCACAACCTGCAAACAAAAATGCGAATCATTGATGCATCAATCTCTTCAGATGATGAGACGTTCCCGAATAGGTCGACTTGCATTTTCAACAGACGTTCATTTTTCAGAGGGGGTATCAATATTTGGAGAGGTTTGTTTAAAAGCATCAAGCATAGAAAGCGAACGCGAAAACACAACTGAAAGGTAGAGGGAGGAGCGATGGCGTTCTTTTGATTTTGGCGAATGTGATGGCTGAACTGGCAACCATTATCAAGGAAGTTGCTGAGCAGCTGTGAGTTATCAATTGCACGGCTATATACAGTAATTTAGGGTTTTGTATTTCAATAAGCGCAGGCTGGAAGTGGGTTGGGATGACTCAAATCCGAAAAATGTCGTCACACACTTAATCCCCGTAAGATGTGAAACTGTATCGTGGTAAGAGATTTTAGAAGCCAAAGCTCGCGAATAGACGTGCATTTGACGCTATTCAACGATTTCCCGAGCTGAGAAAACTCCTCACACTTTTAGAAACGGTATCTATTTTTTCTATTTATTCAAGCTTTCAGGAGGGCTATACTGTCGAAGAGCCCAAAACAGAAGCATACATAAAGTCCGCTTTGGAAGAATGCGTTTCGAAAATGAATTTTCTGGTACAGAGTTGGCACTACACTAACCACTTTAGACTTATCAAGATTTATGGCACAGTCTTGGATTGTTTACAAAGCCAGTAGTGCGCCTTCTTGTGATTACCTATTTTATTAGTTCAGAAATGTCACACCTTTCATAAACGCTGACAGAAATTCTTTGTTGGAAATGGGAGACACTTTTCCGTATGTTGATTTTGTTTTGACAGTATTTGTAGCCCCGTCACTGGGGTAATTTCACCTTCCAGGAGAGCAATTACCCCGGTAATCAGCAAGTCAAGTGCGGAAAGGATAATTAATTACGCTTCGAAGATGATCGCGAATTTAGTGAGTTTCGAGTCCGGATGCGGTACTTTACTTGCTTCGAAAGCAGCCGTTTAAAATCGTGGGTTGTTTGATCACTTCAGCCTCTTTAATAAGCCCCCCTACAGACTGACTGTCACATTCAGTAGAGCAGCTTTCTCCCACATGTTTTCCTCATCTTAATGTTTTGGACTATAATACAACTCTGCCGCAAGTGGTGGGTTACAGATACTTTTCTGGGGTTTATAACTAATCCATCGTTTATCCGTACGATACGCAGGCGTTGGCTTGGCCTAAAGGTCGTTGATTCATAGGAAATACTATATCTCCTGTTCTTCTACTTTGGATTTCTCAGGTAGGGCAACATTTGACACGAATTCACTTTTGCCAGTTTCACCGTCTCCGTCACATGAGTTTGATTTTCAGTATCTGCGAGGTCTTGCCCAAGTGCAAGTAAACTGACCTCATATAACCCTAAATTAATCCTCGCCTGCTTTTGAGAGGATCTTTGCTTTTAGTGTGTGTTCAAAAGTGTGATTGTTTCTGCTTCGCAAGTGTTCGTATGGATTCACAATCTTGATTTGTGCACCAAAAGTGGATCCTAGATATCCGCAAACGGAACCTTTTTGGTCTAATAAGTCTGACGGCAACGGATGTTTTACGCAGCTTTAACTCCTGCCGATATCCCCTCCCTTATTCGAAATTTAGTCAGTTCTTCCTCATCCAATTTTTTTTATGGAGTAAAGGCCCAGAGCTTGCGTTCAAAAGGATAGGGTTGGTAGAAAGTGAAAGTTGAATTGCCGTTTTTTCTCACTCCTCGCGACACGATCGTATCAGAGACGATATCACTAAAAGTCAGTGCTATAGACGGGGTTCTTTGGCTTTGTGCTTGTATGTTTTAGTTGATGGGTATAGATTTACATAGTTGGTTTGCATCGCGTATGTTTTAGTTTACTGTGCTACAATGAACGTTTGACTTTCCATCCGTGGCGGTTGAGGCTTATCGACATTTATCTACTAATTGTTGGGGTGGAGTTGTATTCGTTGGTGTTGCTGTTGAACTGTAAGTGCCACTCACGTAATTTTGTCACATCTTGTCTCAATTCTAGGTTTAGGCTGTTTTTTTACTTTATATTGACTGTAGCTTTCCAACGAATAATCTTGACCATGGAAAAATAGTTATCGGTGTGAAGGAGAGACTGAATTTATTCAGATAACCTAAGACAGGCCATCTACTGGAATTCAAAGATGGATAGCATTTCAGCTTTATTAAATGCTGCCACCCTAACGTGGTGGTTGGGCTTGAGTGCCACAAGGATTCCGAGTTTTACACTAGCCAAAACTCTATTCGACATGACTTAACCATATCAGGATGTCCAAAGAGAATCCATAGAATAGTTGAACTTTCACTGCGGTTAACCGTAGTGCTAGGTGGTCTGCAAGTAAAGCCGTACCGTTCTCTGTGACAGGAGTGTAAAGATAGTAAGGTGTTTCCTCCAGGTGACCAGCATGATGTATTTATGGACCGTAGTGCTAGGTGGTCTGCAAGTAAAGCCGTACCGTTCTCTGTGACAGGAGTGTAAAGATAGTAAGGTGTTTCCTCCAGGTGACCAGCATGATTGTATTTATGGAGGCAGAGGCGCTGTCTTTCTCCTATAAAGGATGGGTCGTAAAACGCTCGCTTTAAAATCCGCACATTCCGATCAACTATTGCCACCAAATGTCTCGGTGCGGGACAAAACACAAGTAAAAATTTTCATTCTCTCGATGCGGCTCCAACAGCAGCAACAGTAAAATATCCTTACCCCATTCCATGCGCTCTCGAGTTATGCTGGTCATACACAGCCAGTCGGATTGGTGCATCGGAAAAGTCGGTGGATCCTACGGGAACACCGGACCAGTAGATCATATAATTTTCACAAAATGTTTTTGATGATCGGTCGACTGGTCGCGCTGGGTAGGCTGTCTACTTTCCATGATTTATGACGTCTACCCTGTTCAGCCCTCGTCATTCAGCCTTGTGTCGGACAGGGACGATCAGTCCATGTCTTGGCAGCAAATAGTGAAAGCCGTTACCAGTTATCTCAGTCGCGGGACGGGACAGATCGATGGTGAATGATCGTGACATGTATGGTTGCATCATGCATCAAATTATTTGGGTCCTGTATCAAGGCTATCGCCTTTAGCATGTAGCTCTTACTCATTGTCATACCGGACAAACAGATCCATTTGACGTCTGAACTGATTAGACTATTGCATCTAATGCGTGACTATCTATCCCTTATTATTATTATCCTTGGCGAGTGAAGCCGTACAAGGTGGAACCACTGTACTTGGACGCAAGGATCACAAGCTAAACAGTATAACTTAACTGCCTGAAAACTATGGAAGTACCATTCTTTGTTAAAGAGCTCCATCTGGCTCTTTATCTCCCGCCAATGGTCCACTTCGGTCAGCCTGTCTGCCAATCTCATGACTATTGTTCCATGTATGAACCAAAGTACAGTAAAAGGACCAAAATAATCCATTACTGGGTCCAGCAAGTTTGGTCAACTTTGCGGGTCACACTGGGTGACATTTATCTTTTATTTAAACGTTGCTCTCCCTTTCTGTTTGTTGTATAGCACACAAAATTCTTCGCATTACCAGTGCATCCCAAACAGCTTAAGAAGAGTTTATACATTTCTCACCCTATTTTTCGGGTAGCTAGTGATTTTAGTACTATAGAAATGAGCATCTAGGGTATAGTAGTCTTCAATCGTTTTATTGGTTGTCTGGTTTAGTTAAAATCGGCGCTTCTCGATACAGCATACAGTTTTTGTTCACTGTGTTAGATTACTCCCTACAGACTACAGTTCTGAAGCTGAGAAGTACAGATTTCATTGTGATCTTTCAGGCCGCTTTGGTTTTCAAGGAAAACAGATGGTGTCCTCTTTGGTAATTAATATGAACGCTCAAGCTAGATGACTGAGCCAGGTTTGGTGTTCAGCTTGAAGTAAACCTACCTTACAGATGATGGGGGGCGAATTCTTCAGTTGTGTTCTAAAAATCATCCGTCCCTGAACAATGCGTACTGCCAACACAAATAGTCACGGAATTAGTTTGAGGCTACTAGCTGCGAGTCAGTCAGGAACGCAGCCAAATCATGTGGCTGTTAGTCACCAATGGTTAGCTTCAGTCAAAGACTCGTTCTCTCCAACGACTCCAGTTGCATTATTTGTGGATTTATCTATCACCTTGACTTTTGTCAGTATCACGCGAGCTGAAGCGCGTTTATCAACTGCAGAAGGTTTCAGTAGCTCAATAACATCGACCTGATATGTCTCAAAAGCTACTAGAAACGCACAGTCACGTGGATGACGAAGACCAATCCCAGCTGTTCGTTCAATCCATCCGACTTGATCGAACGAACACTAAGTTTCGTTGAGATCAGCTGTTGGAAATGCTACACCAGTGACTAGAAGTGATGATTGCACACACAGACCCTTCGAACGCCGGTTATTGAAGAGCTGAAAAAATTACAGAGAAACCTGGTAGATTATAGACACTTAGGAGAAGAAGAAGGTTATAGTTAACGGCAAAAAAGAGGACGCGTGCCAATGAGATAGCTTGCTTAAAAGGTATAAGGCTAATCCATCAACGAATTGGTCGTCTTGGCAGATGGACTTAACACAGAGTAGTTTAAATGGCCTCCAACACAACCAATAGAAGTACACAACGAGCCTGAATGGAATACCGAATCATGTACCATGAACCCAGTGTAGGACACCACTCCTCCAACGTGACCAGGCACCTGCGCCGGATGGTCTGCATGATGCACTTGTGCCAAAGGGCGTTAAAGCTATAGTGAGCAATCAAAAGCCCTTAGTACGGAAGATTTAGAGCGAAAAATAGACCGCTGATGGGTTGCGGCTGTTCGATCTTGATGGCAGTTTCCCGAAAGAGTGCAAGAGAAAAACGTGTCTAATATCAACCTGGTGTTTATAGCATATGTTGTACTCTGAGATTATTGTTTACAGGTTCATTGCTTACCAGAAGACCTATTCGTGGGAGTCAAGCAGCACTTTCCTCTTAAATGAGGGTGCATTTACTATGTCGATACTTTTAGGCCTTCGCTGGAAAGTCTTTACTCACCCCATATTGATCGCTTTTTCGGCTTGTAGTCTGCTTTTGACTCTGTCGATCGTTGGAGTCTTTGGGAACGCCTGGCGACCATAAATCTCCGTGTTTTCCATCTCTTATGGGGGCACTGTACAAGATCTTATATGGATGCCTACGCTTTCGCCTAATTTTACCACGTTCAGCGGTGCATGGCAAGTGTACTCTCTCTCATCATCCCTCCTCAATTTTGTTAGCGATATGCTGCTCATAAATACTGTTTTTGAACTCCGTAATAGGAATTCCCACGGAGCGCTCCGTTTGGGTTCCATAGAATGATCAAACCATTCTTCCGCACAGTTTTATGTGCGCATGCCAATGCGAATTGCAAAGTTGTGCCCAAATGGCGGGTAAGATCAGACTTAAACCTAATGCAGACCAGCCAGACGACGTGGAAGATAGATTTATATACCTCGGCAGTTGTGTTTTTCCCAATGGAAAATTACTTTTTAATTATGAAAATCATGGTGGTTTTTGTCAGCTTTGACACGTGTAGCGCCGACTTGATGTCAGGGCAGATTGTACGCTGTGATGGTGAGATACGTGCTGCTCCCTAGATCATGAATATGCTTATATGGTTTAAGTATAAACTAGGTTTTTGATCTGTCTGAAACGTTAGTTGCATCTGGTTGGAACATCGAATTGACGGTGCTGATCTGCATCAGATAGTTTTAGGAAGAATGTGTTCCATGAGGTATGCCGGCTCGGAGTGTACTTTTGCATGTAAGTGAACCGTCTTTTTGTTAAACTGTTTTCTAATTCATTTGTTGGGTATAGACGAACGAAAAGTGGACAGTCTATGGCTTTGTGATGAAGAATGAGAGTACCAACCAGTAAAATTAGTCAGATTGCCAACCACTAATTTTCTCGGCGTTGATTCATGGGCCCATTTCATCACGGGTTATGACGCCGGCTCAATCACGCGGTCAGTGTCACTGTTGTATCAAAGCCATCGCATTCAATGTGAACGCTTCTTTTTCCCGTTTCTTCAGACATCTGTGTCGATATATCGAGAAACTGCCTACTGAATTGTCCCCAACGTTTTGCTGTATCTCCCTCGCTGCCCCACTTTTACGCTACCCAAAGCTGGAGCAACCAGTAGTTATGCACCTTCGTTACATGGTTTGAAGGCGAAACCGACTTAAAGGGGGAACCGATAGCGTTGATCCCTCACCGGAAGAGTCACTGATGCTTATACCGAGCGCTTTCAGAATATTTTGCCCGAGCTTAGTGATAAGTCCATAACGGTTATTGGCTTGATCTGTTTGAGTTTGTCCACTCCTACCACTCGGTTTTTGTCCACCTCAATACCGGTGTAAATTGCCCACAAACCTGCTGTAAATTTTGGTTCCGAAAAACTACTGTGAGACAGCTCATATTTGTCGCCAACAAAGTTGCCAGCACATCGCTACGAATATTTAAACGTTTGTTGTATATTTTTTATCCGCATGAGGGACAAATCTACGGGGAAAACCCACAAAACCTAGCGTTTCTCTCACATTTTGAAATTTCTCCCTTAGAACACTTCCAACTACCACACTATCAAACACTGGTGTTTAATTTTCTAACCAAATTTTAATGTACATAACATTCCAGTCGCACGTAGTTATAGTCACAATATCCTTTGTCTTCTTCCTCTGTGTCAGTGTCATTATCAACTACTACTAGTAAGATCATTTACTTGGATCTGCGTTGTGTCCTCTGCATGAGTTGCCTGAGATTAAGGTTTGGTCGACTGGTTTGGGCAATTTCAGAGGTCTGTCAATGTGGAAAAGACGTAGGTGACAGTTTTGCTCCTACTCAAAACGCCAATCGATAAGATATTGGCCTAGATGTCTTTAGCTGAGGTCTTTAAGAGTTGGTAATTTCGGAGCACTCCGGAATGGGTTAGAAGTAACTGAAGGTGTGAACATCATTAGAACCTGGGCTAAAAATATTCTCTTCAAATACAGACTGGGTTCCTCTAAAGGTGACCCTCGATTTAGTCGATCATGATGGTTTGATGGTAATGATGCCATACAAATTGAAGGCCCGAAAGAAATTTAAACAGTATTGTATGGTGTGATAGTTTCAACTACTTTAAAGAGGAAAAATACGAGAATGAGGGACACCGGTTCTGCGTATTTTTAAACCTCTGCGTTTGCTCCCCTTATTGATAACAGGGGAAGTGCCTTTAGCCTCGAACAGATTACTCTTGACACGCTTATCCATTGCTGATCTCACAGGTCTTAAAATGAATAATGAATTAGAACCGACTATCTCTGGTTGTACAGTGATCTCTACGGTATTGGGCAGCACTGAAGTTTTTTGTATGGACTGTAGCCACATCAGTCTTATTCAAGTATCTGATCTTTGACAAGACTGGCTTTGCTGAGGCGATGAGAATAGCCTACCGACCGCAGCTAAACTAAAAGTCAGAGGATTATTGAACCTTATTGAAGATATTTTACATCCGAACCAGGAGATCTAACCAGACAAAAAACGAAAATCGTCACCATCACTTCAAAGCATTACACAATTCCAGGTCCGTTATATCCTTCTAGCGGTTCTCTTCATATTCTCGCCTGTGTTGGTTGCTTTACGCCTTGGTTTGACGCGACACTAATCCGCGATATTCGTTATCAAATAACTACCTCCTCGGAATACTGCTTGTAATTTTTATTCCCTGCAACCCCCACCACTAGTCATGGTACCCAGTTTAATTTCAAACTCTTTCGGAAATCACGTTGTCTGTTGTGAGAGGACCACTCAATCGAACACAACGCGCGATTTTTAGTGTTACTGCAAATAGTTTGGCATTTATTTTGCCTAATAACTTTACACACATAACCATAGACATATCGGCACCTTTCATTGCTGGTGTACTGACTGTGAGCTACCAGCTTATGATCACTGCATCAGGAATACATCGATATGAAAAAAAATCGACCGTCTGATATCCAGTCAGTATTTGCATGTTTCTACCGCTGGTATGGGTCATTTTCAGACAGCGCACCAAAACTGGACTCGCTAAATGCATTATTCTCAGCAATAGCAGAAACATCATTGTACCCCTGTTACTTCATTTTGGAACCACTGTTGTCATGATCGAAACAGGGTCACAAATGGACTCAGCCCATTCGTAATGATTGTGAGAGGCAGTAACCCATTAGTGCACTGTTGCTTAAACTTTTCTTAGCAGTAAAGTCACAGGATGTTCAATTTGTTGGTGCGAATCGAACTTCACTACAAAAAAACGGTACCATAAAAATACCCATAACGTCTTTCTTGTTTTCCTCCGGCTATCGCAAAACTTCTTTCTGTATGTGCTTTTGCAGTTCTCACCCAACCGTTCGGCAACTGTTATGGAGGAGACACGTTTAAGGTGGTCATTACCATGATATGCCTACCATTGCGGTAACCCGCACCAAGTCATGTGGCTCACGTGATGAAGCAAAATGTGTAGATGGTATAAGGTAAATGTCAGACGCACACATGTAAGCAGTGATGATGTCCATGTAATAACGAGCGTTGATTCAATTAGGTTAGAGGCCCTCCATTCTGGACCCGTGTACTTTCTCGTATTTTCTGACGGCGTGACCTCAGGCACAGGTTGGTTGTCTTCACATTTTTTAACTATAATCTCTTATCTCAGTTTGACATTCAACATCTGATGTCAGACTTGTTGTTCACTTCAGACAAATGTTGCACGAGTTGAGTTTGTATTTAATAAAGATGGACACTTAGGACCGTTTCCCGACATGAGAAACATATTTCCTCCTTACAGTTACGATTGACGAAAACCGCATACATACAACAGAACGAACGTAAATCACTTGGTCGCCACCTCAGTAGGCCCACAGATCAGAAATCACTGAAGCAGAAAAAGCGCCTGAATGTGCCATCTAACAAAAGCTCAATTACGCAGCCTTTATCTACATACGGGACAGCTGCCGTCAACACTCCCGTTTTCAAACTAGAACATGTGTTTTCAACGGATAGATCTGACGAAGATAAGCTGTCGAAAGGCCAGGTAATGGAAACCTACAACCTAAAACAAAAAGCGGATGCCAAAACCCCCAGGTGTACTCTGTTCACTCGAATAAGTACAGACACTAGCTCTGATTTCTCCGGTGCGGTTGAAAAATGCAAAGTGGAGACTTCAAAAACCTACTTGGGACGACCAGCTCGTAAGATCTCTACCTCAGCACAGTCTGAAGGAGGCAGCGATGTTGACGAGAGGAAGCCCGCTAATGTACTGAGAGATTTGCACTCGAAATCCGCTGTTAAACGAAACTTGAGAAATTTATTACCCCAAACGTCCTCTTCTTCAACTAAAGCTGACTCAAACTGTTGGGTACACAGGTCTGATACACAGGACAAACAACTTCGGCTTACGGCGAAATCCACAGGAACCAATCATTTAGATCCACCCATCACCGCTGAACCTACAGCTTGCACCTCCAAACACGCTGATGTTATGTCGAGCAAAGAAATAATCCAACAGGCACGCAAATATGGAACACCAAACTTTGTTGCGCGAATGCGAAATGAACTACGGCGTGCACAAACCACTTCTGAGGTGAGTATTTCATTCGACGGCTCCATAACTCTTGTGGAAGTCTCTACTGATGAGGAAGTACTGCTGCAATATGGTTTTAAAAAGTCTGAACTCTCCAAGAGGTGGGAGTGATGTGTCACTATGGATGTCTTGCAAGACAAACACTTCGTATCTGGTCATATAAAGATGCCCACCTTTGATATTTGGCAAATTTCCATGTAAGGACCTGGGCATAACATGTGAAGTTTGTTTAATCGGTCGTGAGTCACGCATAGATTTCGGTGCACACGCTCCTTATATTATAATTTCACAAATTCCCTGTTACGCTAACTAGAGATTACCAGAATAAACTGTTTCACATCAGGCTTTGGTGACGCCGCTTCATTGGTTTGGTTTGGTTTGGTCACTCTTAAGGTAATTCAACATACACTCTTCAAATCATTCCATTTTTTGGGGGAAATTGTGTAGGGA
>NW_008752172.1:59937-111948 GCF_000715545.1 Opisthorchis viverrini | reverse complement strand
AAGATGCCTACCTTTGATATTTGGCAAATTTCCATGTAAGGACCTGGGCATAACATGTGAAGTTTGTTTAATCGGTCGTGAGTCACGCATAGATTTCGGTGCACACGCTCCTTATATTATAATTTCACAAATTCCCTGTTACGCTAACTAGAGATTACCAGAATAAACTGTTTCACATCAGGCTTTGGTGACGCCGCTTTACATCATTGGTTTGGTTTGGTCACTCTTAAGGTAATTCAACATACACTCTTCAAATCATTCCATTTTTTGGGGAAATTGTGTATGGAATTTGGCAGATCTGGTCGCCTTCTTCGGCAGCCTATCACTATCCAATCGGTCCGCGGAAAGGTATCCTTAAGAATCTATCTTACCTAATACGGACTGGACGGAACTCTCGGTAATTGCGCTGATTGTCTAAAGAAATCAGTGGAAATTCTTGACATGTGTTTCTTCCTTCCCTTTAGGGGAGCAGGAAATTTCTCGCAATCCAGCAACGTGCACATTCGGATTAACTTTCAAAACCAACATCACACTCTCAGGCGTGTCCACAAGACTACCTTTGGATGGGAACCAAGGGTCTTTTTTCATGGTTGAGCGCAGATTGTGACATTCATTTAAACAGCAGATTGGGCTTATCATATCTAGGTGATTTTGGAATGTAGCACGTACGCCCGACCACCGTCTACCGTTTTTTTTCACTGGAAATCTTTGTTGATGAAGGATTAGCGGAGGAAAGTCCGTGATGTGGCAACCCGTAATGGATGTAAATTTTGTCAAGCTGTCATTAAACTGAATGGATGTTGTCCGTCGTCTCATCAGGGATGCGAGTAAAATCCCAGACGAAAAATGAGCTGTTTTCCTCGGTAACATCAGAAGAGTTCTCATGTCTCCAATGTAACACCGATCGTTATCCTTACGTAACCCTAACCAGAACCTCGGCTGCTATATCCGCGTTGCACTCTAAGTTCAGTTTCCATTAAGAATTCCCTGATAAATTACTTACGTAAACCCACCCCACAACTTCCAAGGATTAAAAAACAGACATTCTTACAAATTTTTCGTCAATTAAATATATTCAAATAGGACTAAGCTGTATGAACACGAGGACCAGCACTTGAACACAATTTAGATGTCATGCGAAATTCCGCGTTCTCCGTAACGCACTACAGGAGCTTATGCTTGTCACTTATGCTGTGGTAAGAGTTTAACGGGACAATCTTCTGTCCTCGCGCAAGTCTGGACAACATTCCGGACGAATTGTGTTGGATTCAGCACAAGTGAGTATGGGCTTGATGTAAGTACCGCGCACTCGTCGATTACTTCAGCATCCAAGGGTTCTTGATTTGTTGCACAACCAGGTAGGATTACGTAAGTCGTTTTGTTTTTCGAATTCAAATCAACAATCATGTTTTTTATCCGTTGACCCCATCATTTGCCTGTAATGGACTCGCGTTTGATGGTGTAGCCAACCGATCGTTTTTTACCTAACGCGCTGATAATGCGCGGATGGATCCAACAGATAGTTTGTAGCATTTATTATTGCTCTCGCCATCTTGGGGAAACATTCCAAATTAAGATTAGTTCCACTGATCCAGATGACTTTTCGGCCTTATGAATTACTTGCTCAGAGTACCTAAACTTCAAGCTCCAACTCATGTCACATCTTGTATTTTTTCGCTCCATCTTATTTTCTAGTGAGCTCATAGCCGGCAAAACGTGCAGCCTGTTAACTACAACGAGTTACCATCAACATGAGTAGTTAGAGGGGGCACAGTTCGGATTATGTCTGAGTTGACTATTCTGCTAACCACTGTGCCAGTTTATCAATATTATGTTCATTGGTTTGATGACTTGACAAATACAGTGCGCAAAGTAGTAGGCTCTGTCTGATGTCTCGTGACCCAAAATTCAGCAGTTTTCCATTTTGTTCTGAGTGCATAAGCAAGATGGTATGAAATTGAACCTGGAATCATACCTGTCAACTGAAGTGTACTCTGATTCATAACTTCACACATGACTGAACACAGTCGTTGCCCAGATGCATATTGTTTTGAGCCGTCGATTTCAAATTTCGAAGAGCTGAATCGTGCGGGATAAACCTGTGTGTCTGTTCTCAGGTGCAGTCTTGCCTGAGACAGCTCCCTCCATATGGTACTAAGTTCTTCGTATCAGATAAACAAAGTTGGTTTTCCACAAGGTATCTCGTTCCTACGGAGTTGGAAAATTACGGAAACCTGATCGTTGCTGGACCAGATTCACCAGTAGTCAATCCAGTAGCTTCTACTGTTTACTGTGCGTACAGCGCTCTACGTATGCCACCCGTCTTTCCCAACTCCGATATCCTCCAAAAATGTGGATTGCGTGCAAATTTTTTTCACTGGAAATCTTTGTTGATGAAGGATTAGCGGAGGAAAGTCCGTGATGTGGCAACCCGTAATGGATGTAAATTCTGTCAAGCTGTCATTAAACTGAATGGATGTTGTCCGTCGTCTCATCAGGGATGCGAGTAACAGACGAGACGAAAAATGAGTTGTTTTCCTCGGTAACATCAGAAGAGTTCTCATGTCTCCAATGTAACACCGATCGTTATCCTTACCCTAACCAGACCAGAACCTCGGCTGCTATATCCGCGTTGCACTCTAAGTTCAGTTTCCATTAAGAATTCCCTGATAAATTACTTACGTAAACCCACCCCACAACTTCCAAGGATTAAAAAACAGACATTCTTACAAATTTTTCGTCAATTAAATATATTCAAATAGGACTAAGCTGTTGAACACGAGGACCAGCACTTGAACACAATTTAGATGTCATGCGAAATTCCGCGTTCTCCGTAACGCACTACAGGAGCTTATGCTTGTCACTTATGCTGTGGTAAGAGTTTAACGGGACAATCTTCTGTCCTCGCGCAAGTCTGGACAACATTCCGGACGAATTGTGTTGGATTCAGCACAAGTGAGTATGGGCTTGATGTAAGTACCGCGCACTCGTCGATTACTTCAGCATCCAAGGGTTCTTGATTTGTTGCACAACCAGGTAGGATTACGTAAGTCGTTTTGTTTTTCGAATTCAAATCAACAATCATGTTTTTTATCCGTTGACCCCATCATTTGCCTGTAATGGACTCGCGTTTGATGGTGTAGCCAACCGATCGTTTTTTACCTAACGCGCTGATAATGCGCGGATGGATCCAACAGATAGTTTGTAGCATTTATTATTGCTCTCGCCATCTTGGGGAAACATTCCAAATTAAGATTAGTTCCACTGATCCAGATGACTTTTCGGCCTTATGAATTACTTGCTCAGAGTACCTAAACTTCAAGCTCCAACTCATGTCACATCTTATATTTTTT
Organism: Opisthorchis viverrini; assembly: GCF_000715545.1. NCBI lineage: Eukaryota > Metazoa > Platyhelminthes > Trematoda > Opisthorchiida > Opisthorchiidae > Opisthorchis > Opisthorchis viverrini. Next base: position 108,595 of record NW_008752172.1, on the reverse strand, counting down.
CGCTCCATCTTATTTTCTAGTGAGCTCATAGCCGGCAAAACGTGCAGCCTGTTAACTACAACGAGTTACCATCAACATGAGTAGTTAGAGGGGGCACAGTTCGGATTATGTCTGAGTTGACTATTCTGCTAACCACTGTGCCAGTTTATCAATATTATGTTCATTGGTTTGATGACTTGACAAATACAGTGCGCAAAGTAGTAGGCTCTGTCTGATGTCTCGTGACCCAAAATTCAGCAGTTTTCCATTTTGTTCTGAGTGCATAAGCAAGATGGTATGAAATTGAACCTGGAATCATACCTGTCAACTGAAGTGTACTCTGATTCATAACTTCACACATGACTGAACACAGTCGTTGCCCAGATGCATATTGTTTTGAGCCGTCGATTTCAAATTCGAAGAGCTCCTGGAATCATACCTGTCAACTGAAGTGTACTCTGATTCATAACTTCACACATGACTGAACACAGTCGTTGCCCAGATGCATATTGTTTTGAGCCGTCGATTTCAGGATAAACCTGTGTGTCTGTTCTCAGGTGCAGTCTTGCCTGAGACAGCTCCCTCCATATGGTACTAAGTTCTTCGTATCAGATAAACAAAGTTGGTTTTCCACAAGGTATCTCGTTACTACGGAGTTGGAAAATTACGGAAACCTGATCGTTGCTGGACCAGATTCACCAGTAGTCAATCCAGTAGCTTCTACTGTTTACTGTGCGTACAGCGCTCTACGTATGCCACCCGTCTTTCCCAACTCCGATATCCTCCAAAAATGTGGATTGCGTGCAAATGTTGATAGCGACTTTCCTACCCCTATTTGGTTTCGGTAAGAGATCTTGTTTTCTCATGACCAAGTGTTGCTCCCTGCATGTGCCATATTTTTCAAGGTTTCATGTGAAAGTTATCCGAAGAGTAGTTGGAGCTTTGGGGAACATTTTCTATACTTTTGGGTTGACTGAGCATTCATTGGGAAGTGTTGGTATCGGGAACGCTTATCCAAAGCGGCTGAACCGGAATTGGCCGGTCGTTAACGAGAAAGGACGTATGCAGCATGAGTTTGTTGGTTCTAAAAGCCTTAACAGTAGCTCATCAGTTCTGCCTATTCTCTACAGACTTATCATGCGATAGTTTCCGAATCATCCGGGGATATAGGAGTGAATATTATGCAACGTATGATACGCACCGTAAATAACTTGCAATAAAGACCATATTTCCACTTTCTACCAATAGCTTTATTTTCCTCTCAAAGAATATTCCAAAAAATTGTTTTTAGTCCGCGACATCCCATTTGTGAGGCGTACGCCTGTTTCTGCTGATGCCAGTTATTCATGCTAACTAACGACAGTTGTTTTGCATTATTCTTGTTTAGCCTCTTCAAGGATACTGGATACCACGGAGACACCTTTATTCGTTCAACCTGTTAAAAACAAACCAGGAAACCCTGAAGAACGGTGCTCGCCGCCTTAGGAGCGTTCCCGTTAGGGTGGTTCCCTTACAAGATGCTGATTCGCTCAAAAGGTATCGTGAACCTTCCACAGGCCTAATCAAGCCTGCCGAAGTACCATCTTCGTGTGCTGGGTCAGTCGGATGAGATTTTGTTACTGATCTTGTGTCGCTAGTTTCTTTTCCCTGAAATACCGTGGTTTCGCGCAACGCAAATGGTACCCACGGTGAGACTTGTCTTTTTTCTCGAAAGTGGATAAACTTACACACAGGTTTGCACGTTCAAGTTCACAAAAACGGAGGGTATTCTGAGTATCCGCCTGTGACCTTGCTGTCCTACTACGGGCACATTTTGGTAAATTTCACTGTATTACCTTTGCGAAATACTGCATAGTGGTTAGGTTGAGTTTCGAGAGCTTCGTCTGATTTCGCCACCAGGCCTTAGTCGATACAGCACAGGACTCTATGAAAATAAATGTACATAACACAATTTGGTGGCCCTGCTACGGAGGCCCTAGCGTTATCCTTCAGACCACTTGTGAAGGACTGAAACTCTGCGTCCCACATGTGCGATATATGACACCGAGCGAGATACAGTACAACCTCGTTGCATGCGTTCTGTTTCCATCTGCGCCTGTAGGCTTTCGCGATCCGGGACCCAATAGCTAAAATGAAGTCTGTCGACTTCCCAGGTGGAGAAGTGCAACTACAGAATAGTACTTCATCTTGATTTACTGTGGCATGCTGTACCATATCAGTAAGTCCTCCTCACATTCCCGACCCAGTATCTGCGGCTGTTCCAGTCTTGCGCACCGACACACGTGAGGCGCAATCGTAGTAACCTCAAGTGAATGGAGAGGCACGTGCTCCCACTCGTAGACGTTGGCAAAAGTCTCATGGTCGAGGATTTCGCACAACTTTACTCCAACCCACTGATAGCGACGTTGCCGACTCTGTTAGATCCTACCTTATGATATTTCTTTACTCAACATCATTTTTTGGTTATCCACCCCAGCCTAGTCGAAAGAAGTTCGAAAGTCTTCTCAGCGCTGAACTGTACCAGTGTCCGTCTGATAATTGCTGCCAGGTGTTGATACCGTAACCGTAACCAGGCTTTGACGCTGCAAAGATGGTGAAAATGCGTTTCAAAAATCTTCAAATAAACTTGTCATTTGTAATAACTTCGGCGGAAATCTTTTTCTTTTCCTCGTGCGCCCCGTACTATATCACTATTTGTTTTGGCTAGTCATGTCCACTTCACCGGCATCATCGTTTATCGGAACTGTTCTTTCAAGACGTACTTTGTCGTTTTAACTGTACCAGCCAGTCTTGACACTGGCTGGCTGACAGATTAAAGGCAGTCAACATGCTGCCGCCGTTCTATCTTACCACATATCAATTAATCAGCTAGCTGCAGCATCGTGTACACAATAAATGCTTTAAGTGAATGCTGTAAATGTTCAGCATAGGTTCACTTTCTTCTAATTATTTTGATGACCCATGAAGTGGGAATTTATCTGTTCCATGATAAAGTATTTCAGTCGGCAGCTAACCGGCGAGAGAAGTATGTTATATGGAAGAAGTTTGCTCAGCTTTCTGTTGAAGCTGAGAGAAATTTTTGGTAGGTAGACTGGTTTAGCTTCATGACGCGCAAAAGTCCCAATTTATTGGCTGCTTATGGTATTCCTGATCGAGGTGAAAGTCAGTTGGATGTTGGTATCTTCTGTGCGGATTGGTCACCTTTTTGGTTTGAGACTACCCAGATACTCCAAAACGCTCTATTATTCCGTCCCCATAGGATGTATGGCAATCTTGGAGCACAACGGAATACTTGTCCATCCGAAAACAACACTTGGTTGCTTTGGACTACCTCGTACTCATTAGTACGAGGTATGGAGGCTGCGCTGCACTGCGTTTGTCGACTTGTAACAGAATATGTTTCACTTGGTCTCGACAATCTTTACTAATCGACCTTTGGTGTAGAAGTCCTTTTTGTGGCACTAGCTAAATGTTGTCAACTCGTGCTGGATTTCTCCTCTGATTATTTGTTTCCTTTACCTTGAATTTTGTTGGGCTTTTGTTTATAAAATAGCTCAGACCCACATAAACATGTGTAATTAAGCAATTCAGCTGCTGGTTCGTAGAACCTTCTGTTCAGTTTGGCGCCAACAGCTTGATTAAACGAGTGTTTCTGGACAGAACGGATGGAAGACTGCTGGATAAGTAGAGAACTACTTATTCCATAGGGTTTTCCATGGACAAAGGGTAAGCCGATAAACCGTAAGCAAGTGTCGTTGGTAATTTTTAGAAATGAGCTTAAAAAGAGTTTCTAAGAGGAATTTTTCTTGTCAAGTCCAAGTGAACTGATCTGGTTCTCAATTACCCTAACAATGTTGCCTGGACCGTGTTTGGTTGAGTTGAGCTGTTTGAACAGTAAAGCATGTTTGTATAACATTTTTCTTCTATTTCAGTGAGTATGCTCTTGAGAAATTGGATTTGGTAACCTCCAAAATATCGAATGCTGATACATCGAATTCAGTACATGGGTGTACAAGTCCACTAAATTCAGCCACGGCTCCGACAGACGAAGGTTTCGCAACGTCTGAACAAGTGGCTGGTGATAAAAACGACCATCCTTTGAAGACGTCACCAAAAAGGAAACGCTCTACGGTTTCGAGGCAGGTAGTACATCCCGTAAAAAAGACTGGTGATCGCGTTAACTCAGAACAGTTGAAGAAGTTAGCACTAGTCACCGCAAACGCGTTAACAGAGGCCCTAGGAATACCCTCAAATGAGTTAAAGACTCAGATTGTCCAAGGCTCTGGGGAGGCCGTGGTCGATTTTAAGCCGAAGGCCTCCAAAGCGTCCCGCAAAATGAATAGAGTCAGTGAGGAAGTAAAGGCTGCAAAAGATGTCAAAGTGAGTCCTATGTTCAATTGCATTTCCTCCGAAACATCCTTTGTCCCATATTCAGGGCTTCGTTCTCAACGATACACGTATACGTAGTACAAGAGCAAACAGCCGTGCGTGCACTTTCACCTCTTGAGTTTACTCACCGGTTTTGAGACATCGACTCCGTTGCCTAACGTCGTTATTCCACTTCTTTCGCCGAATGTGATCATTTTGCTTTCATTTCGTAATGACAGTATAGTCACGTTTTTCGATCGCTGCTACAGGACTTTATTCATGAAAAAGCACTTGACTTATTTTGATCAGCCCACAGAAATTAGAATCAGATTTCTTCCTATCCCGTAAAGTTTGACCTAAACGGTTTCCTAGCTGTTCTGATTAAGTGTCGATACCACTGTTGGCTGAATCTTGTTATTCGCTGTATACAGCGAAAACACGCTTGCCGATGCCACCCATCCCGTAATTATCTTCCAAATCTTTTTCTATTCCAATTAACGAGCACTATCACATGGATCTAAACTGTGGGTATGTCAAGCGCGAAATCGAACACCTTTGCAATACTGCTCACCTTTACCGTTTTTCGTCCATTAATCAAACTTTATTCTACCGTTTTTATTGTAGCTCCTAATGCCAACAAATTTTGGTACAATGGACAAGTGGCTATTGGGTCCAGTTTTTGTGCATTATCAATAGATGAAACTTGGGCGCAAGTACATTAATCATGTTCACAGCATGTTCTTTATCAGGAGGCTGTTATCTTCGATTCCACAGCCGCCACAGAGGTTACTTCGGCACTCTCATGGCTTTCAGTTCCTAACATGAGAGTTCTCTGGTTTAATGGATCTTTGTAAACAGCTGTCTTTTACCGTTCGTCTACCATTTTTCCTAATGACATGCACTGGTTCTAACAGTACTAATCAAATGTAACATTGTTTCGTCGAAAGACACCTTGCTTCAGCAACTAATCAATTCCCTATCCGACACGCGAAGATCCTATATTGTTCTAGACGCCCTAGATCTCACTGTACGAGCAGAATATCTCAGCACATTGAAGCTAGGACTTTTGCAGCTTTATAGTCAATAGTCATTAAGGCGCGAAACCACCGACCAAAAGGTCCGTAGTTCCATGGCAGGTATACGCAGCACGTGACACAGCTGAAGGATTATTACTGTTTATTATTTTTAGAAGTGCTGGGATTGTACTTGCTAGACACCGATAGGCTATCTGACACCCTATGTTGATAAAAAATCATTGAACCGTTTTTTGTCCACCAAGCCCTTCTCGGACGATGCTCACTGAATCGCTTCCAAACTTTTTCCAGTTGATTAAAAGTTACAAAATCATATTGGTCACACCCCTGTGTGTTGTTTGTGCGGGGAATTCACACAACCATGAGCTGTAAATTGCGGGGAATTATTTTTGGCTGGATCACTCACGTCAATGTGTATGGTGCCCCTCCCCAGTGGAAATGTCCGACAAATTTCCTGGAGAACCTCAGAGACACTGCGCATTTTATTGTCAGAGGAACTTTTGGCCCACAGGGCCAAGGTTGTTCCTATCTTCCTAGTTTGGGTCAACGTGACTTCCCTTTCCCCGTGTCAAAAACCCTGAAGTAAACCATCCTAGTGGCAAGCTTACTGTCACTTCTTAGGAAGACTGTCTAGCTAACACTTGTCTGTTGCTGTGTGTTGAAAATGTGTCTTGCGAGAGGCTTCTAGGTGGTGCTGGATCACTCCTGCTGATGGCATACTGCTCTAACCTTAAATGTATTTTGAAAGCTGTAATCTTTCTATTGTATGTTTTCTTTAAGGTATGGGGCTTTTTTCAGGTCTTCTTTACTCTTCCCCAGACTTTTAACCCACCATTTTGTGGCAGATGAGGATCACTTTTCACCATTGTTTATTGTATATCGTAATGGTGATGATTTTGACGAATTTTATACGTGGTCACTTAGAAAATTGGTAACAGTCCTAACGGACATTAGGGTCGTGATTATCCGTTTTTAGGATAATGCACACAGTGCGGGACGAATCAGGGTCTCCCGTTCGATTCTGGTAGCCGTTATTACCACGAAGGCGAGTCTTGATAGAAACGATTTCCAGTTGGTAAGGTCATATGCTAAAAGTGAGTATTTCTTCCTGGATAGTTCCCCGTAGGTCGCCGGTTTAGATTATTTCCACAACATCCACCGTTTATTTCGAGCCTAATGAGTAAACCAGAGACTACGTACATAAAATTGCATGTTCAGGCGGTTTTATGTAGGCTGCGTTGTTCTGTGGTTCCACTCTTCAGTGCCTTTGTCGGCATCTTAGATACTTTTTAGATTGTATTTGTGGTCTACGAAACGATAGGTATGCTGTGCAATGCGCAATGAATGCTGAGTGTCCGGTAATTCGGCCGGACTGTATATCAGCAGGCAGTTCGACGGTTCACTCTTATTAGGGGTACGATGAATGTGGGGTACTTTGGAGGCTCACGTTTGGTGCGTTTGTTTGTTTGCCAGATGCCACGGTGATTAGAAATATCTTTGACCCCGGACATCAAAGCTTTCCAGAAAAGCTAGCTGAAGTCAAAAAAGACTGTCTTTCTGACTTCTCAATGTCGATACTGAAAAGTTCATTATTTCATCCTGTTCTTTTCAGATCAGTGATGCATCTACCACTAGTTCAGCCGACAATGTGGTTTATCGTGTACGTGTTGAGTCTGTTCGTCACTACCGGTTGCAACAGGCAGACTGCTATCGAGACTTCTACGCACCCAGTACCACCCACCTACCTAACCCCACGCCGCCGATGAGTATCGTTCTTCGCGGAATGAACTGCTCGTCACCAAGCTTGGAACTTGTCAGCGCAGAACTGGCCCGCCTAGGGGAGGTCGCCGGTCATACTGTCATACTCCGCGATCCGGAAATGCTGGGGCGACGTAGTGCAGGGGCGAAACATGTCTTTGGCGATGTCCCAGTTCGAAGACCGCTTTCACCGAGTTTCATGGCCACAATAACCAACGAAGGATGTCCTCAAGTCGACTATTTTGCTATTGTGTGCAGTTCACTGGGAAAAGTTATTGGAGTCGACATTAGGCCAGTTCCTAACGGTGTAAAAAATAGTAAGCCGTTTGGATCAGTTTACACTTAGCCTTTTTCCTTTAGGGTGTTGCGTTCATTTGACCGAGCGACTTGGGTATGAAATTACAGGAATCTCCTCCGGGCAATATTTATGCAGATGTTTGTTGTTTCATTTCTCATTCATTTCTCATTTCATTTCTCATGAAAACACCATGAAGGAGATAATTTAAGGTGCACTGAATGCTCTCCAGTGCATTCCCCTCTCTAGAGAACAACTCCCGTCAGCATTGAGAATTATTCACATTCTGATTCCCCAGGAGGAGACTCCACAATCAAAATGCCAGATACATCCGACCTAGATTTATTAGTTGATGCATTTCGAGGCCTTTATCCTCAGCACAGCCGACAAACTGATTCGCCTCACCCTGGACTGCATACGCTCGTAGCAAGCACACTTACTACAAAGTTTTAGAGTTGTAATACCTAGTGAAGGTGATATAGCTGAAAGCTAGGATTAGGCAACGCAAGATAATTGAAAACCGTTTAAAATCATCCGGACACAATTAAAATTTCTCTACTTACGCGTGCAAACTATATGTCACGGTCTATATCGGCCATTCTTTGATGAGGAGCAGCTCATTACACCCTCCACATTGTGTTTATACGGAAACCTTTCAACCGAGGACGCTACAATAAATTAAATAGATACCGGTATGGCTAAAAAACATGAACTTCCTGATGTTATTTGACAGAGAGCCACTCTCGTACAATAGGCATCCTTACGCTGGGTGCAACAACATTTACAAGTATTAAACAATATTGCAACTCTTGCCATCTTTATGATACCGTGAGTCTTTGGCGTGTCCTGATTAGCTGGCTGTTGCTCAAAGTAACTGTATGTTTAGAACTGATGTTTAGAAATTCACCACGAAATAGCCCCCTTTTTATTAAGCATTATTGATTCCTTAAAAGCGTTTTTGTTGCTGCATGCAGGACGTATTTCGGCTCCTTGTTGGTTGAAATTGTTTGCCCGAAAATGGACAACGTGGGTGGGTTCTTTCGTATTGTGGAACCCAGTCAAGAAAGTTTAGTACACCAGCGCCCCTCCATTGTTTTAATGTAGTACGCGGAAGACTCCACCTCATGAGTAGTGTCAACACATAAAAACGGTTATTTAACCCCAGCACTTATGTGAAGTTTTTCACCACTGCAGGTACTTAGGTTCCTGCATGGAGCCTTTGCGAGCGGTTTCGAATGCACAGGAATCGTGCGTGCCTCATATGGATAAGTTAAGCACATGGTCGTTGGTTTGTTCACTGAGTTGGACAGTTTGATTGCAAACGTTTACCACCAATCGAAGTGACATCATCAGTGCGTTGTTAGGGAGCGTAACGATGGGTCGGTTGTTGTGCGTTGACTAGTGTTGCGTGTGTGTTAGTAGACGTGCTTATGACGGCGATGACCTTCATTCAGGATTGGCTGCTCGGTCGGGCGGTTCCTTTCCTGAGCCTGGCCTCCCCTGCTCTCGTAGTCTGGTCGATGTTGGAGTCACTCCAATCACCGGATAAACCAACGACCATCTACGCTACCTGAGCTACCAACATTCTCTTCAAAAGTCAAGCATATGGTACCTTGACACACATAGGCTTCGCTTCCTATTGCTGAAATGATTACCATACCAACTGACATCTCAGCGCGTGTTTCTCATCTGTCTAACCGATTTCCATATATACCTCAAGGAGTTGTATCTAGTTGACAGAGCACACAGTCTGATCCGTTGCCACTGGTCACTCCCGTTGTTGTGAAGCTGTTTCTAGCGTTCTGAGTATTCAGCAAACAACTTCAGACAAATACTAATTGAACAACATTCACTCTAACGTAAAGCAACGTCTTCTCCAATCACCACAAAATACACTGTTGCTTAGGCTTTTAACCTCTTTCTTATTCCGCAAGAATATTGAATCAAATAAAACTGTATTTTTTCACAAGAATTCCCGTCAATTCTCTGCAGCAAGTTCTCTCCGTTTTCTGCTGAACGTAAATATCTTCAAGCAGCGTCCTCGTGATTGAATTAGATCACTTCCAAAATACTCTCAAGTGGTCAGTTACTTTAAAATGATTCACTACATGTATAGATGTTATTGTCAGTTATAGGGCACAGGCATATTCATTGATACCATCAGAGCCCTCTTCCAAACCATGGGATATGACGGAGAATTGCTATTGTGTAACGATGATTTTTGGGAACACGGGAAGTAATCGGTTATCTTGTGCTACTTCATCCAGCCCTCCATATGCATTATTTTTGTCGGAGTGCCAACTGTGGAATGTTCTAGCAAATGTGCTACGTGCGCGTCCAAGGCTGAATTATCGGTTAAGTCAGGTTAGTAATATATAACATATGGTGGATTAATGTTCCAGTTTCGGAAATGACAACACGCTGTGGTTGACGGCTAACCGACACATCAGGGTCATGGTATAGGATATTTCAACCGTAGTTTATCCGTCTGGAGAATAAATAAGCCATCTGGTGAAACGGAGAGTGTCTTCACTCGTAAGGACAGGGGCTTTCTTAAGCGTAGATTGTAATAGAGCAAAATTCATGCCTCCAAGCTCACATGAGCCTCGCATTTTCCAGTCTTGAATTCTTTGTTAAACGGGTTACTACTCCTTCCTGCCCATATCCTTCATTAAAAAATCGACGTGCGGTGGAGATTTAAAACACGTACAAGAGTGTACTACTGTAATTCATCCCGCGTGGTCTCATCCAACTAAGTTTCTCGTTACTCTGAGTGTTTGATGATCTGAAACCGGTGGCCCGGTTTTGCTTTGCGTATCGGTTTTTTCATGGAAGCTCATTGGATTCCTTGGCTAGCCGACTGTTTGAAGTTGAGAGACTGATTCTATGAAAATTCGAATAAACATTCTCCTTAGTTCTGCAAATACACGGGCAAACCAGAGTTATGGCAATGTCGGAGACGTCTTTTCCTGAGACTTTGTAGACTCTTTGGGGAGGACAAGTAAACAGATGTCAACCGCTTGAATGGCTACGTGAAGCCTCAATGAGAAGAGTGGAAAACGTTGAAGATGTCTCTGGTTGAAAAAATGGCTCAACTGTAGCTCTCTCTCGGTGCCCAACTGCCGTGCCACCCGGAAGAAAGCACGAAGGCCGAGATACTGCCAGATTGCCCAAGTCTAGACAGGAGCAGTGAAGATGCTGAGGTCAGGTTCGAATAACCAACCTTCAGGTCGATTAATTTCGCGCCTTAACCACGGAGTCACCAGGAGATCATCTTTATGCTTAATGTAGTACAGATAAGTGGTTTTCAACCTTTTATGATCCGTTCAACGGCTTCGGCATAGCATGAAACTTCATCCTACTTAAAATCATTATCAGGTACCGAAGTTTCACTCTCATAAACCACTCGTTTTGAAAGATACGTCAACTTCTGTAGAATTGCCGTCACCTTTAGTGACTAGATCCTGGAAACGTTTAGAAATGTTTGAAAAAATATAACACAGCTCACCTTGTGCTTCCATTTAGCTTCATTTTTATGCCTCGTTTTGTGTGTTTCTTAAAACCTGTATTCCTGTATCTAAAATCGAAGGGTGGATACATACCTCCGAAATCCGAGGGTAACGAGCACAAATTTAGGGCACAATTTTCCGCTTTTTTACCCTAATTTGTCTAAACACCCACTGTGAGGTGTTGTGTCAGCTATGGCCCTACAACCATTGGACCATTTTCGTTGACGGTTGCACCAGAAGACTAATTCGACAAGGTGATCGTGAGGTCCGAAGACCAAAACGGCAGCAAATAAACCATAGATTCTTGTCATCGCTTCATGTTAACTAGCTTAAGAAATTCATGTAAATTTTGCAGGAAGCATTCAGGTGTACTAGGTCCAGAGACATTGCTGAAGGGGTGTCATGTGATGCTAGAGACGTCATGTGCCAGTGACCTACCTATTTGTACAGGTTAGTCATAGTACAATGTGCAAATTCGTGGTCAATAAAAATAGAATACTTGTTAAAAAAAACTTCAGTTACACTAACAAAGAGTTAAAATTTCCTTCCTACCTAGTTGCGTTGTATATCTGATTGGAGACCGGGACAGTCGAGCTTTATACCAGGTCGACATTTTTCGGCCTCCTGTAGTGGTCTGAATGTGAATTACCTTTTTGCGCATTTGACGCTCTATTATTCATTTTCTACAACTGTTTCGTCTTCTCCTTCAGGCAGGTATGAGTGGTTCATCAAAAAGATAACAATTGATGAGTTAGAGCGGCAAAAGAAATACCATTTTTCGTGTGACCGATGGCTAACTTTAGAGGCTAAAAACATTCCGTGCAAACGCATCCGTACATCGCCGAAGGTCAAAATGATGACGAAATGTGCTACAGTCCCAATGCCACAAAACACTTTATCTCACTGTTCCGTGCCTCAGTCAGATGTTACCCAACTACTTTCCGAAAGTCACGCGGCTGGAGTGAGTAAAACTTGCTTGTTAAAGCAGGCTCCAGACTTCCTCCCGGAAGTTGTCGATCGTGGACCCAAAGTTCTAGATCCTGGCGCAACGTGTATGGCAGGAAGTAATGGAACCGCCTGCGCCTTGCGTAGCGCTGTCGAATCCGTCCTGTTTCAGTTACCAAAGATACACACGCTACTAGGCTTCGTTTCTACTTCACAAGGACTTCGGACAGATGAGCTTAGTTTGTCTGAAGAAGCCGGACAACTCCTACCGTTTCCCGTTGGACAAGTGCTTGCTTTGGCAGAAGCGGAGACATGGGCATTATATATAGCTGAATGGTATTCGGCTATCGGAATAAGCAACCAGCTGTTCGTCAACCAAACCTATTTCCCGGATTATCACCGCTTGCAACCGGTTCACGAAAGGTTTGTTACACAGGTCTACATGTATTGGTGTGAGATTGATGCTCTTGGTTACTATATTGAGTCAGTGATTCGAATATGTTCGTGGTTCTTTGTGGTAGTTGGTGCTTCCGGATATGAAAAATTAAGTGAGTACATTGTAGAGTTAGTGTGTAAGAACTACGGTATTGTCTCACCTCACGGAAGAGATGTCATCCATTAAGTACATTGGAAACCCCTTTCATCCTTATACCTGCACCCTCTCTAGCTTCGCTTATGAAGGCCACATAACGTATGTGCAAATTGTGCACTTTATCCGTGTATAAGCTGAAACGTATGCAGTGAACCATATGCTTATTAACCACGGTGCTTCGTCCCGAGAAAAGCAATGACTTAAATGAATTCATTTAATCGTCAATCATGAGAAGCTGGTTCTCCAAATTATGCCCGATGGAAATCCAAATGCAACTTACCAAGCACGCCCATGTTTTGAATATCATTCTGATATCTTGAGACAATTTTTGTTAACTTTCCTCAGTCGGTCTCATTCAAATGATGAATGAGCTGAGGAAGAAATCCGTCGGGAAATTGCCCTCCTGGGCAAGCAACATACAGTATCCACTTATCTAAAGTCCCCACCTAAAGCTGCCACCTTGACGTGGTGGTCGGGCTTGAGTGCTGCAATGGTCCCGCGAGCTAAACTGATTGGAACTTCGTTCCACAAGGTGCGACCCTGTTAATAGGGCCAAAGGGGAGCAGTCATGCCAAGAGCAGCGAGACCCCTTACTACGAGTAATCGGGCTACGAGGTGATCTGTGCGAAAAATGTTACTGCCCTCTGCGACAGGAGTGTGAAGACAACAAGGCGTTTTCCACGACAACCAGCACGTCCATATTCATGGAAGCAGTGATGCTCCCTTTCACCGAGGAAGGACGAGTTAGAAAAAGTTGGCCCTAAAAATCGCACATTCCGATCTCCCAGCAGTTTACTGTGACCGACGGCACATTGTTCAGCACGGCCGAAATACTTTTAGGACCAAGGAGCCCGGTGCTGTTCAAAATTTACCTGCTGTGCGTCGTCACATCAGTGGTGAAACAGTAATGCCCTACTCCCTGCGTCCTCGGTTTAGGTCAACCCCCTGCAAGCGAGCAGGTCAGACTGTTGAGCCGTTTGCTCCGGGCAGGGTCCCCAACCACAGCCCTGCATCCTCCCATTGCCTTGTGGGTCACTTTTGAGTCAAAGGCTTAAGATGGGATACCTCAACCAATCCCTCTTCCTCGACCTGAGTAACCGGTAAGTATCATTTGCCCTCACAATTCTGTGTCCACCGATGCCCCCTTCCTACCATATAAGCAAACGTCGCTGAATCATTTGACTGTCGGTTATCTGACCGAAATGCCATATGCCCCCTCCCGCTGCCTATTAGCAACAAACAAAATAACCTTTCTAAATTCATAAGATCCTTTCTATATAGGAGCTTTTAACGTCCGTACTCTAGCCGAAACCTTGTACTCCCTTAAAGTTGATGTATTTTGTGTCCTCGAAAAATCCATACAAGAACCAAGCCTGGTTACGCATCTCAAAACGCCAAGGACGAACTCAGGTCTTTCACCTTTCTCCCTTTGTGTGTCCGGTGATCCAGAATTGATGACTTGTGGAATATATGGTGTGGGAATTGCACTCAGCGCCAGAGCTGAGCGCGCTTTGGTGGATTGGATCCCAGTGAACAACGTCTAGGCGCCGTCCAGTTATCCAAATCAGTCAAGCTCAACGCCTCTCAGCATGGAAAGCAGTGCCTGTTCGCAGTATTGATTTATTCCCCCAACGGACTGCAGTTCTGACGGCGAGAAGGGTGCTTTCTATCGAGAGCTATCTAGGCTCATTCGTTAAGCAAAGGGCTCTGACACTGTGCTACTAGCGGGTGATATAAATGTCCAAATCTGTCATGTGAGTTCCTTGAAATCACATTAGGTCGTTCGATCCTCGTAGCACAGACATAGGAGAGCAACTCCTCCAGTTTTGTGCTGATCATCAATTATTTTTAACAAGTAGGAACTTTCAGCATAACCGTTTACATCGCGTAATCTGGCGGCTACCAACCGCAAACCAGCCGTGGACTTAATTGGATCATGTGGCCATCAGCCACCGGTGGAGAGCTACAATTCAGGAATGTCTTTTCTTATGGGGCACACAACTTGATCCCGATCAAGCCATGCATCGTGCACGCCTGAAAGTTCGTCTTTCATCAGGCCCTTGAAAGTCAGCAAGCAGCATGCCAGTCAACTATGTTCGAAAAACTACCATAGCTCAACAGTATCGAAATGACCTAGCCCAACAACTCTCCGCGATAAACCAATAGTGTCCTAGAAGTGAGCGTGTAGATAAAACGCGGTAAAATATGGAGGGGGCCGAGTTAGCTGGGTTCAGTTCTGTCTGTCTGCCCAATCGACCGTAAGATCACTGAATGTTGTCCAGATCCATGACTGATGCAAGAAAATCCATCCCAGGAGGCAATTAGTACGATGACGGGAGCAAATCCCTTAAACACCAAAGACTGAACAGCCTAAGGGGAGACCAAGAGCTCTGGTGAGCATCGAAAGCTCAGTAGATGAAGGAGTCTTTGGCTCCAGGAAACAGCCGTGCACTTTACTAGCTGACGCGATTGACAGGAGAGCAGCGGTCAGTAAAACGATAAGTGAAAAAGGCTTTGATTCATTCACTCGCAAAAACGTCGACTGGAAAGATGGGCCGAACAGTTTGGAGCGCAATTTAGCACCATGGCTTTTGAAGATGATGCATACGAGCAAAATAAAGAAATAAGGCACGAAATATCCATACCAAAACGTGTAAAGATACCGGGCCTCTCAAGAGAAAGCGGAGACTCCTTGATGACTCATCCAACAAAGCTCATTTGTGCGATATAGGGTGGAGAAAAAGTGCCTACACAAGGGAGCATGTCGATATTTACTCCTACCTTCAAAAAGGGTAAGCGGACGCTGTGAAAACCACCGTGGCATCAGCCTGGTAGTTGCGTCGTCGAAGGTGCTCTCTGGTCTCATCCTTGGAAGGTTGCCTGAACACAGGGAGAGACAGGTCCGTGAAAACCAAGCTGCTTCCGCTCTGCAACACGATGCATTCTCACGACAGTCTCACCCTTTATGGTGGAACCTTGACATTGCTGGCAGCGGCAAACAGTGGTTCTCTTCCCTGACTTGAAAGTTGCCTTTGACTCAGTGGACAGTCAGGCACTATAGAAGTGTCTATGGAGCAAAGGTTTCCCCGACAAATTCTTGGCCCTCTTTAAGGCGCTGTACGCCAACTTCCACGGACGTGTGAAGGTCTACGAAAGGCTCTCGTCTGAGTTCACCACGTCCAGTGATGTCAGACAAGGCTGTCCCCTTTCACCTTTCCTCTTCAACTTCGTGACTGATGCGACTATGGAAGACTCACTACCAGCCTCATTTGCCTGTGGGGCCGAAGTGACCCCGAGTCATTCATTCACAGATATCGAGTATGCAGATGACATAGCTCTTCTTGAATCTGAAGCCATTGTATTGCAAGCAATATCAAATAACCTAAAAAAAACTCTACCTCACAGTTTCGAATTCGTTTCACGCCTTCAAAGTTTAAAGTGTTGCTGCAAGACTGGATGGGCCTGAACCCTAAACTCATACTTGCGGATGAGTCGATCGAGGTAGTAGAGGAAGTTGTTCACCTGGGTAGCTGTACCAGTCCAAGTGGTCTCGCGAAGGATGACGTTCTCATTCGGATTGAGGAGGCCAGAGTAGCTTTTGTGAACCTCCATCGCCTGAGGCGTAGGCGTAACATAAGCTCATACGTCAAGGGTCGAATCCACAGAGTTGTGGTGCGCTCCATATTATCATACGGGCCAGGAAGCTGGCATCTGCGCGCCGAGGACGTCAAAATAGCTTTCAGTGTCTCGGGAGCATTGCCCGAGTCTGGTGGGAACAAAGGTGTACGTCGAATGGTATTCGGAAGAAATAACGCACTCACGATAAATGAACTGATCACACTGCATAGGTTGCCCTGACTTGGCCACGTGCTCCGTATGCCGGTCGACGACTTCCTCGAAGGGTTCTTCTTCCATAACCTCGTGAAGGGTGGAAACGAGCCAGGGGAGATCAAACATTGACTTTGCAACCAGGTATGGAACCCACCACCGGCAAACTCAGCTGCACTGGTCATTGCCGTCTCCTTGGACGGGGACCGTGAGACGGGACAAATCAATAGTTAGGTACATCGTCAGACACGGCTTAGTTGCGCACTCAATAACGCTCGTTCATCCAGCTTGTTGCTTTCACTGCATAGCTACATTCCCAATGCCGCCACTTAAAAGTTCACTTGTAGACCTGCATTTGCGCACCAGTTTATCATCTCCCGCCTCCAATGCGCATCTCTTCAAATTATCGGTGGACGGAACGAATCTTTGGCAGCTAGAGCCGCTGTGCAACAAGTACCCAGTTCTTACATCTGAAAATGATGATTGCCAGTGTGAAGTTCCTCTGCGCAACGAATCTGTCTCTGGTACTACTGAATTCTTCGAAGTCGCGGTGCAGAAGGGTTATTCTTAGCCACAATTTTAACGCGTCCGAATTCGGCCTTGACGACTGCTCGCAATCAACATACTTGATTTTCCAAGTTAAATTGCAACCTTTTTGCGTATTTTTTACCGTAGGATGTAGAAGAGTGCTGTTTCATCAAACCATTCTTACTGTCTAGTGTACCCACGTTTGTCCTCTGAATTACTGCAGTTTACTGCTCGTGTGGTTTTCCCGCTCGAAATCAGAGCTGCTGATTGCGACGACGTCCAGTGTTCATTAGGTGTGTGAACTTCCTTGAGGAGACAGCTTCAAAGATGTGATCATGACTTCTTTTCCATTTCCATAGTCATCGCCGTTGTTCCTGTTGAGTTCTGGGGGCTTCTCAGCCAACTCAACTCGATACCGTTGAGCTACAGAGATGCTTTTCAGGTGGTGAGCTGAATGGCATTGCATCGACCGACGTGTTTTGGAGGGAAGGCGAACAGGTGCACCTGTCTGCACAATACCGTTATCGGAGTCAAGTGGTGCACTCCAAAATGAACGGCAGTGTTATATTGATGCTCTCCACCAATAACCGATTGCCACATGCCCCAAATGAGTTCATGACCGGCTTGCACTTACTGGCCCCCAAGTCACATGGTGTGAGTGTTATGAATGTGCTGGCCAGAAACAAAGGATGTTCAGAACAACTGAAGAAATCGCTCCCCATTATCCGGACGGTAAGAATCAGGTTCTAGAGCCGCACCATACGTATAAACGACCCACAATTTCAGTGTAACTGGGTTTTCAAGCAGCGTGCATTTCAGTTCACTGCTGTCACCTCGTTACTACGCCCTCCCAAAATGGAATTCCCCGATAGTTTGTGTACATAAAGCAGAAGGTGTTTTTGGACGAAAAGACCAAAGTCACCCTGTAGTTTGGCGTGCATTTTGTACTCACAAAGTATATGGCCATACTCCTGGACATGCATTTACAGGACTCGCTAATTACTATCCAAGGAGAGGCAATTGTGGTTGCGAAGCCTTTTACGTGTTTTGGAAGTCGTCTACGTCTCGACTGTGTGGCAGTAGTGATCAATATACGGATCCGAGGTCATGTTGTCCAATTTGAGGCACCTATGGCGGCAGAGCACCATATCCCTAAATCTCAAGGGACGTGTGTGTATCAGGCTGCTGGACGGGCTGTTTTGTTATATGGCTCTGAGATATGGGCTCTGTTAGTAGCGGAACTGAGACATGTTCAAGTCCTCAAAAACCGTGTTTTCAGAACGGTAGCTCGTATAGGCTGATGTTGGCCAACCCTCAACGAAGCAATTAAAAAGCGGTCGTTCGGTTGTGTGACGGGGACTTCATTTGAGGACTGTACCCAGCACCAAAGGCTTTGGTGATTTGTTCATGTATTGCGCATACCAAATCATAGTTTTGCCGAAGGATCTTTTCTCTCCGTGCACAGTTCAGAGTTGCGCAAGCAGAGTTTTTGTCAACGTCTCACCTGGTAAAGAGAAATGAAATCGAATACGGGATATTCGATTACCGCCGGTGTGACACTTGGTACAAGATGAATTGTGTGTGATCCTTACTGTACCTGCGCTGCAAGACGTACCTGCTAATCGATAAGAGTGGCATCCTTGTCGTCAGTTTCCATCCATATTGCCTGAATGAGTGCCTGTAGGTGTAGTCAGCTCGGAATGATTGTGAGTCGCTTTCCAATCCACTTTCGTTCTTTTCTCCACAGTAAGACTTTCAAATAAATTATGATGCACAGCAGCCGAGCATCAGTTCTGAATACTCATGTTTTCGTACCGATGTTACGTGGTGCTCAATTTGACACAGTACGTAAGTTGAAAGCCCTGTTGTGGAACAGGTCCCTTAAATTTAAGGTTTATTCTAAAAAAATTTTCCCTGACTGAAGCTTAGACGGAACAGTGGTCAGGTAATTGGTAGCTAAATGAATCAAGAGGACATGTAAAGAGCCAGTGAATGGTGAGCTGTAGGGGTGAGTGATAATTCTCGATCGCCCAGGCCGAAGAAGGGTGCCAGACTGAGATACCTCACAAGGTAGTTAAAGGCGGGTTTTTGTTCGGAAACCCTTCTCTAAGCCTCTGACTTAAAAGTTCAAACAGCGAAGCAGCAGTTGTTGGGGGTTGTCTTGGAGGACTCTTCCTGTAGCTGGTGACTCAATAGTCTGACCCACTTGACTGTGGAATGCTTGTCGAACCTGTGAACGCAGCGAATTAGGTAAAACTTTCTGACTCATAATGATGCCGCTCCCAGCGAGTGCCTCCTAGCTGCACCGGACCCTTTGGTTTTGAACCTATCTTGACAATAACGGGTTATGCGCCGGTGGTCATGGTCGACCGTTGGGTGACCGGAGTGTGCGGTTGTAAGGGCTGATTTTTTTCAACCTGTCCTTCCTCGGAGGAAAGCAGTATCGATGCTTCCTCAGATATAGATGTACTGGCCGCCTGAAACAAACGCCTGGCTATCTTCACACTCCTATCATACAGCACTTACGAATTCACCTCCAATCTGCGTCGTACTACAATTTTTCGCAGTGCGGGGACTCGCTTTTCCTCGCTGGGCTGGTACCTTTTGGCCTACCTAGCATGGTTGAGCCTTGAGGAACTGAGTCCCGGCCAGTATAGCCCCCACGCTTCATTGCAGCATTGAAGTCCAACCACCACGACAAGATGGCAGTTTTGTTGTTGAAGGGTAACACGAACGGCACCCAAAGTTGCCGGGATTCTGTTTTACCGTACAGACTCTCAGGTGCGAAACACTTACCGATTAATGAGGGAACTGGAGGATTTAATATTTATGTTCCAAGTCTGTACGTTGCTTAGGCAATCTTCTTGTTTGCTTTTATGTTGACAGCGTTACTGACCTTTCAACTCACTCCACGATTGTATACATTGTTATGAAGATGCCTCCTGCTACGCGTGCATTGTTTGTGGATGATGTGAAATCTTGTCCCAACTTTCTAAGAGTTATTTGTGGCCATGTCATAAATTTTTTCAATGACTGCGATTCGAGAGCCACCCAAATTGGCAAAATTGACGAACTACCTATCCCGGATTTGGTCACCGCTATCGAAACTTGTAGTCCTTTGCCCGTGTTCCGCATAAATTTCGCAACCAAATGTCACACGAATATCCCAAGAATTGCATCCATCCAACCATATTCGCCGGAATATCTGGATGAGCCTTCAGATGACGAACGGTACACCTATCCCACTACTGTAATTAGTGGACGCAACAGTGAGATGGAACGTACGGCTTCGACTGAAGATAGTCAACCAGTTGAACTATGTGGCCTTCGGAACAGATCGATGCTCGATACAGAGGATATAATTACGCCTCCTGAAAATGGAAAGTTGGTGGTTCAGGCCGATCTCAATTCATGGAGTTCAACCAATGAGCCTCAACAGGAGCTAAAACTGTTGGAACCTTTGGATCCAGCGACTGTAGACACCAAAGATACAACAGAAAACCGAGGACCGTTACAGCTAGCAGATGTCTATTTTGACCCGTACTACTCAGCAACAGTGACTGCTACCGATGAACAGTCTGCGCGCAACGCAACGCAGGACAGCCAGTACTCGAATATTTCGCTACCCTTTCTAGTAAGTACAGAAGTTTTATATCTTGGCTTGTTTTCTTCCACTGAGGTGGGTGAGCTAAACTGAAGTATTTCTAACATGTTGAACGATATTTATACCTTACCCAAGGCCCAAGTGCTATCAAAGTAAGATGGATCCGGCGCCAACACGTTCAGCTCCAATGTAAAGGTGTCAATTGTACTGTACTATTTCGAATTAAGAAAACGAGTGCACCACTTTTCTACCCTCTGCATCTTAGTTGTTTGTAAATAGGTATCAGGTGTGCTGGATTCTCTTAGGAGACTTTGTCCCGTATTTTATGTAGTTGTTTTGTTATGGATGTCAACAGATACATTTGCGTCAGCCATCAAACCTAATGAACGCGTACGCAATCGGTATGGCTTACGTTTCTGTTTTCGATACTAACCGAATTCGTTATCATTTCCAGATTTAACTGTGCTCCGTGTAGGTTCTTCCTTTACTGGAATTAATGCAATGCTTACACTTGACCATGTAGGAGTATGCTCTTGAATGCTAAATGTTCTTTGTCTAGTTGCTTTTCTGGCGTATAGTATGTAGAGATGATCGAAAACAGCAGTGAAAATCATTGTGACATCCCAGCTCTTGACAGCTGAGCACAAGTTACCCTAATGGTCTATTATATTCAGTGTTACTGGTGATTATTTTTAATATTATCATATGGTGTCTATAATCGGTTTTTGCGACCCCGGTCCCAATAGACCTGATCCCATCTAGAAGAACCGTCACAAACAGTGGTGGAGTGCTCGCAGTCAAAGCGTAATAGACGTCAAGAGGCTCCTCGAAAAAAGGTAAAAGTACGGCTGTTGGTCATGTCAGGTCCATTTGATGAGATCTTTATAGCTATATCTGACGGTGAGTAAAGCGCTATCTGGCAGGAATTCAGCATAGAAACTGTTGATATCTGATAGTCCTTAGCCACTGACTTATTCGTCGTTTTGATATCCCTCGCGATGGACTACACAAATTTGCGCTAGTTTTCACGACGTCGGCTGTGTCAGGTATAGCCCGACAGAATTGTCAACTGGTTTGTGTAAAGAAAAGAGCTGAGTATAATTGTGGAAGACTTATCATTCCAATCTTATCTTCCCACATTCCTTGCAGAATGATGCGGCGTTGGAAGAGCGTTTGAGACAGATTGCGGGTTTGAGTACACGCAAACCTGCCCACTCATCGCGTAACGGGACTGATGGCCAGACGCCAGAGTATTATTTATCAAGCGAAATACAGACACCCATCCAGGAACTGGATCCCACTGACAAATTTGAATTAAGACACGTAAGTGGACTAGGAGACCAAACCAACGAAAACAATGAAACTTCATGGTTATGGCAAATTCAACCTGTTACGTGGACCGACAACCTTGAAGCTCTGAGATCACAGCATTGGGAAGCACTTGTTGAGCTTTCTAGATCACCCTTCCTGGAATGGGATAGCGAACTGAGTCTTATAGTGAATCAACCGACAGACAAACCGTTGGGTTCAGTAAGCGAAATCAGAAGTGAACAACCGGTCGCTATTGTGATGCATGAATCGATGCTATGATAATGTAAGTGTTTATTCATGCTCATATACAGTCAGAGCGTCTTTTCTCTTAACGTAGCTCATGGTGTCGTCGTATTTTGAAACCCACGATTTCCTCTTCGCGATTTTTTAAGTTTGCCCACTCATGGGTAGATGCCAGTGTAAACTCCTCTAGCGTTTCTGCCTGATCTGTTCAGATCGTTTACTCGTAGTAGCGCATCCTCACAGCTACCTGAAGGCAGTCGCAGGGGAGAACAAGGCTATACTGTCCTGAAGCGTTACCTATTCAATGAGGCTTTGGCCACCCTCAACACACGCAGCCCATTTTTGCTCCTGAATTCTCCTTACCTTCAAGTATGATGAATTTTTTCGATGATGTACACCGACCGGTCGGTGATTTGGATAGTCGAAACGATCATTGGGATGAACGGAAAGACCTTTCTCTATCAGTTCCTTTTAAAATTCGAATATCCATTGAACCGTGAAATGTGTGTGTGTGTGGTTTATCACAGGCGACCGTTATTCTGCTATACAGGTATCCTACTACATCCTACTGATGACAGCGCAGATTTATTACATTTTTTAATGTGAAATATAATTTTTCACAAAAGTTAATCACAATGCCGATCAGCCGCTCGTGGCCGAACCCATAAGTGTTCCGCTGCTAACCTTGGGGGTCGCGTGTTCAGAACGCGATTGGGCTTCGTAGAGTGCGCATCGCTGATAATTTCTGATAGGGTGGTACGATCGGCTTTTTTTCGTAGACTGACTTCACGTACAAGGCGAAATCTGTATTGGGACATAGAAAATAATTTTCCTCCACAGATGACCTCTCTAGGTGATGTATGAAAACTGAAGCATGGAAATGAATTATAAACAATAGCGAAAGCTGGGCAGTTTTCTAAAATGAACTGGGGAATCTTGCAAATGGAAGATTATGAGGGAAAAATAGGCTTCCAGCCAGACAACTTCATATTACTTCGATCAGTGATTTATCAAGCATTAGGTGATGTATGAAAACTGAAGCATGGAAATGAATTATAAACAATAGCGAAAGCTGGGCAGTTTTCTAAAATGAACTGGGGAATCTTGCAAATGGAAGATTATGAGGGAAAAATAGGCTTCCAGCCAGACAACTTCATATTACTTCGATCAGTGATTTAATCAAGCATTTTTTTCCAGTGATTGATTATCCTCTCCATTTTCTCTCCAGACTTGTGAGTGAAACTGTAGTGGTTTTTATGATCAACCTTATCGCTGAGAAATTAAACTCTCCTGGTTTGAATGTAGAACTTGTGTGGCGACCCACGCCTTGGCTTTTTGTAGTAATCTAGTGGATTTGTGGTGGTCATCGCTTCATTCCACATCAATGGGGCGCCCATCAGTAAACGGTCCAACTCACTTGCTGTTCCCAGCGGGTTGAAGAAGTAAAACTGTTTGAGATTTAATTTATTCTTTGTATCTTTCGTTTTTGTCACTTCTTATTTGGCCCCACCTTTTCGTTACATTCTCGTTACATTCATGACAATCGACCTCCCTGAGTGAGCAGAAACCGCATCACACTGCTCTTGTTCACCGTTTTATCTCTTCCCACAGTTCTGCATCAATGCAGTAATTGAGCATCTATTTGTTCATACTGAGGTCAGAGCGATTTATCTGGTCTTGAAAACGGGAAAGTTCTCATCGCCACCTCGAAGCTTTTCGCCTTCTTTGAATGCACTCCACAAAGCTTCGTCATTTATACATTTTGTTTCGGGTTTGTCCATAGTGGATATCATGATGTTTTGTTGTAATCAGGAATATCTAACCTTCTCAGGAATTTTGTGGAACATCTGTTTACTTAGGCTTTAATTCCCATTTCAACACTAAGACAGTCCTTACCCCGGTATACTCGAGTATCCCCCAAAAATGTGTGTCAGTTTTTTCCAATGCCAACGATATGTATGAATAGAAATGCGATCGATGGACTGCTGAGGGAGTTAGAATGACTTAACAGTGAAGTTTGGAAGCTATTACCAGAAAACTCAGCTGCGTTAGTCATTGCAGCCTCTCGTGATAGGGATTCATAGACAGAAAACACCAATGGTTAGTGACATTATCAGATAGGGCCCAGTTATGCACTAAATGGCGCGAAAGAATCCAAGCTGTTGCCTCCAGTGCATAGCTTCTCCGTGATCTGTCCACTTTCAGCTCCAATAACGCCGCTGTATTCATGTACTAATTAGCTAAGCTCCGGCTTCTAATTCGTAGCCCTCTACCCCTACCTCCCCAAATCATCGGAGGACAAAAAACTGTAACATCCCTAACCACTGTAGGACAATTACGCGATGACGAAAGGTGTTAGAATAAGCCTTCCAGTTAATGAAGAAGCTGAACCTCCTTACCAGCCTGTTATTTTCCCGCTTCTGTTTTTTGCCATAGAGGGTCATGCTATCGTACTGCATGACATGCAGACATTAATTGCGACATTCGTGATAGGCTTCATGAATGAAGCGTTAGCGTCAGCGCCGTGTGTACTTCATTTTTCTCTCGATTTAGATGGGTTTTTCTGTTCGGATAACCATGGCCCGATTGCTGGATGTATAGGCTCGGCGGTACACGAGCAGCGTCGCTATCTTCTGATCTTACCAAGCACTGTCTCTAGAATGCGAGTTCCATGTGGATTGAGCAGGAACAAACTCACACTTTAAGACCAAACTGCATTTCCGCGCTTTTTTTCAGACTCTTCTGTCGACAAATTACGTCAGATTCAGGTGCAACACGGTGCATTCGTCCTCCTCACTCACCGATACAGACGTCGATCTCCGTTGGTCGTCTATTGTAGAACATCAAATCCATCGCTGTCTGAAGCACACAGCAACTATTCAGCCTCGGTGAATGCAAAATAGCTTGCCTTGGTTCGGTCAGCAACACTAGTTAAAGATTACTTTTGCTGTATACTCCCTATGACTGTTAGGGCAACATTACCACCACGACAGCTCTCACTGCTCACATACACCACGCCCTATGCTTTTGCCAAACGTGTGGTAAATGAATAAACATTTGATAACCACTCTGTTGTGACTTTGCCTGTATTCACTTCCCCAAAGGACTTGTTCTATGTTCGTGGTACACAACCACATTGGCCGTGTTTACGCGGTAACACTGTGGAAGAATCAGGAAGCTCGCGGAGCTTGATAAAGGCAATAAGTAATGATGAATTCGCACGGATCCTAAACACAGGGACCTCTGAATTAATCTATAGTGAATGACGTGTTCAACCACTTTACCCGGATATCTCTTATCCAGATGTGTTTCGTATATGAATTATTCTCCACCATATGCATCAAAATTAAACTCTCAACGCCAGACATCTTACTGTTTCAAAGAAACTAAAAAAATATTTTCATAGTTGACCGGATACCAAGGGGCCCAGCTTCCATTCTTACTGGGACTCGTTGGGTGAGCACAGAGGGATAGGACCCACAACCCTCTGGTTAACAATTCAAGGCTGTTTCTGGTACCAGTACGCCTCAGCCAACCACTGGCTGTCAAATCTTTCAATAGCTATCCCTATAAAGCCTCCTGATTGGACCTTAGTAATCAGTACATTACCCGGGTAAGCAAGCAGCCAGTTGAAACAACTATCTCCTCGAAATCGAATTCATCAGCAGTGCAGATTTGTCCTGCGGTCGATCCCCCTGCGCCTACCTGACGAAAAAGAAGGCTGTCCTTCAAAGTTTGTCCACACCTTCATAGTAAGCGACGACCAAAGCCCCAAGCACATGATTCAGTCCGATGACTACCCAAATATAGTGTCTTGGTTGCTCAACAAAATGAATCGGTTGTCCGAATAAGTCAACAAATGTACGTGTTTTTCCAAGCCCATCTGTTTTAACGCTTACCGAAGGACACTAACCACATTGTCACCCAGAACTGATTTAAGCTGCTATTGGAAGATATCTTGCTCAGGTGTCCTGAATGGTGATCCCACAGTCGTAACCCGTAAAGTCTTTTAACAAATACGATTTGAATATTTGTTGTGCGAAATAACAGCAGTTTACGCAAGTTTCCTCTGTTACTGTGCGTGATTGACTGCTACAGTCATTAAGCTGGAAAACAGCCCTACAACAACGACTAGTCAACACACTACTGCTGTAACGGTGTACACTATTGATGATACTATTGATAGTGATAGTTTTGATGCATGAGTGCCACCAACTGTGCGATTGGGCCATTTTTGCCAGTGTCATTAACCACTGATGAGTTGATACTCGAGTTATCAATCCAGAGGGGCGACAGTTGTCGATCAGATTCATTTTACTGGTTAGGGTTTTCATGCTTCGTTGCCAGGTCACATAGTGTCCACCTCCCGGTCGTTTCCACTCAACGCAGGGCCGGGCGATAATAACTCTGCAAGGCAGGCGGTCTTCTGGCACGCGGACTACATACCCTAAACAGCGTAACCTATGCAGTGTGAATAATACCTTCTTCCTGAAGCCATCTGGCGTACCTTAAAATTACTAATCCAATGTTTCTGCCAATGCTTTGGAGACGCCGAAGGCCAAACACTGACATCTTTCTTATATCCTCTGCGCGTGGAGGTTACGTCCCTGATACATAATGAAGTATGGATCGCACCGCCTCGGTGTAAACTCCACGATTGAGAGACAAACTGACTTCACGTCAGCGCCATAGGTGTCGAAGTTTGAAGAAAGCTGCCATGGCTTTCCCGACTTGAGAAGTAATCTCATCTCCAGCCAAACCACCGGAACTCATACAAGTGCCCTAGTAAGCAAATTTGTCTACGGCGTCGAATGCACGTATGCAAGCATGAAGTTTGGGTTTGGTCCCATGCAGCACTTTGCAGGTGTGAAGCGCACGCCAAACCGTGTGGCAGGGTTATGTAGGTTATTTAAAATGGTTTGTATTTTTGGAGGATCTGAAC
The DNA here is from genome assembly GCF_000715545.1 of Opisthorchis viverrini. Lineage (NCBI taxonomy): Eukaryota > Metazoa > Platyhelminthes > Trematoda > Opisthorchiida > Opisthorchiidae > Opisthorchis > Opisthorchis viverrini. The sequence goes on along the minus strand of NW_008752172.1, from coordinate 81,659 downwards.
CAAGGACAGCAATATCGTCTGCATATTCAATGTCTAAGAGCGATCGTCCCGGGAGCATTTTGGAGGTTTCGGAGGCAAGCAGAGAAATTTCATGCAGCGCATCACTAACAAAGCTGAGGAGGAAATGTGCGAGAGAGTAGCCTCGTCTTACATCACTGGACATGATGACTTCAGGCGAAAGCTTATCGTACATTCATTCGCACCCACAGGACTTTTCATACAGAGTCCTCATAATGATATATAATTTATTTGGAAGGGACACCTTTGTTCGCCAGACGCCGCCAAAGTTTCTGAAGATCGATAGAGTCAAAAGCAGATTTCAGGTCGAGAAAAACAACAAGTATTCGACGTTTGAAGGAGTAGTGCTTTTCAACAACTTGTCCCAAAGTAAAAATATGGTCGATGCGTCCTTGGCCAGGACGAAGCTCAGCTTTGTTCTCACGAATCTGTCTCTCTCGATGATCGATCAACCTGCGCGAAATAATGTCAGAGAGCACTTTAGATGCGACGGACATCAGGCTGATGCCATGATGGTTTCTGAATAACGTTCTTACGCCATCTCCGTAGACAGGGATGACGTTCCAGGAGCCCCATTAAACCGGTATCCTGTTTTCGTTCCAAGTCTTCTGCATTATGGTTTTCAGACTGTTCATCAGGACCCCGCCACATTTTTTGAAGCGTGCAGGGCTTTCCAAATCCACCAACGTTCTCGGTCATTCTCCAAGTTCCCGATTATTTGGTATTTTAAGGATCTGCATGAACCATCACAGTTTATGTTTGCTAGTATAACCTTTTTGGCCTCTATTACCAATTAACCTCCAAGCAATTTTCGTCATCCGCATGACTGTATTTTCAGTAACTTTGTAACCAGATCAGCTCCATGCTCTTCAGCTACTGAAACTTGTCGAAGTTTAATGAGTAGAATTGCCCTGCTTTTGCACGCATGCTATTAATGGAAAGCGAAGTGACAGCCGGGCCTGCACAATTGTATGGTCGAAGTCAAATTGCGTTGCAAGAGCTGTCTGTTGCCCATTTTGACTCAGTACGGGCATTAAAGGCTGCAATGTGGATCAGATCTTTTGAGGTTAGTAAGTGGATATTATGGTTTATTCTTCTAAGTGACAGTTTAGACACGTAAAAGTGATTAGGGCATTGGTAGATGGGTTGATGGCGCTGAATTGTTCGACGGGTGGGGGTTAGGTGTAGCGTAAGGCCGGTGAGCGAAGGGTTGAAAGGACGTGATACGATTGAACAACCGGAGAAGGGATTGCCTGAGGTGCCCTATCTGACCTACAAGGCGAGGATTCGCAGGCGATATCAATGATTCCTTAAGACTGGGATCAAGCCGATCCCTTTGTGATTCCCGCACTCACTACAAGCCTCGATTTAAAAAATGGGTACCATAACCGGTCACTGCGTTTGTCTGGAGCGATTTCATTTTTCCATATGCAAGCAGACAGATCAGTTAAATACCGATTGAGAACTTCTTCCCCGTCTTTGAACAATGCATGCGGAAGGTCAACTGGACCAGGAGTTTAGTACCACCTGTGAGAGCATGTGATGTTATAAAGATTCGAGGTCATAGGGTACTCCAGGTACATCGTCAAAAGTCCCAATGCAGTTAGATGATCCAGGTGAGTAGTGGCAGGTGGTCACGAGAATTGCTGTCCACAGTGTTCAACTCAGCCGTCGAAGCAACCCTCTTTATTGAAAATAGCCAGGTCGATTTGACCCTTCATGGTTTCACTCGTAGGTGGCTTTTGTGGACTGGTCGCACGGATCCAGTGACATAGTCTTTTAGGATTCCCGGCTTTCTGTGCCTCTTTTGTTTTCTTAGCCTTATGAGTCCATCAGTCTTCACGGTCTACTCGCCTGATGTCTGATAATTCGTTAGGTTCCAATATGCTCAAGACCGGCGGGAACATTGATTCAAGACTTAAGCAGCGCTACTGTTCTGTCTGATAGTTAATGCTTGAGCACACCCGGCGAGGTGGTGTAAAAGGCAAAACTCCCGGCGCTGTGCCAAAATATGGCGTTCTTACTAAAATACAGACAGTGGAGCGATTGGAAGAGACTTCGGAAGAAGTTTGTGATAAATCCATCTCGTTGGGTTTGCGGGATGTTGTTCACATCAATATGCTCAAGACCGGCGGGAACATTGATTCAAGACTTAAGCAGCGCTACTGTTCTGTCTGATAGTTAATGCTTGAGCACACCCGGCGAGGTGGTGTAAAAGGCAAAACTCCCGGCGCTGTGCCAAAATATGGCGTTCTTACTAAAATACAGACAGTGGAGCGATTGGAAGAGACTTCGGAAGAAGTTTGTGATAAATCCATCTCGTTGGGTTTGCGGGATGCGTATTGTTCACATTCACATCATTTTCGTTCGAACAGACGTCCTCCTGTCCTGGCGCAATTATTATGGTGAATCCACACCAAAGGAATGGAAGGTCTGGACCCGAGTTTCTTACTAGAACATCATTTTCGTTCGAACAGACGTCCTCCTGTCCTGGCGCAATTATTATGGTGAATCCACACCAAAGGAATGGAAGGTCTGGACCCGAGTTTCGCTCTTACTAGAGCTCATCAGCGGACGTTGGACGCGTCTGAATTCCCACGTTCAAACGGACGACTGTTCAAACGAGAGTGATGTGAATGTGAACAGCACACATCCCGCAAATCCCACAACATGCATCAACAAAAGATGTCCACCGGGTTTCATGCGTCTGTGGTGCTACCTGGCTGGGAAGTCCTGACAAGCGGGCCAATCGATCGTCACAAACAGGACAGTTACTGGGTCGTCGTATCGAGTCCAGAGCTGCCCCCCTTTGGTGTGGATTCACCAGAATAATTGCGCCAGGACAAGAGGACATCTGTTCAAACGAGAGTCATGTGAATGTAAACAATAAGTCAATCTATCTTTGGTGTCTGGCACTCTCTCAGTAAGCGGTTGGCTTTAATACGTCAGTCGGTTTTGGATGGTTAGATGTGTAAATCGGGACTCCAAGCGTTTGCAAAAACACCTATGCCATCTGGACAGTTGAGATGAAGAAATATTTGTTATTTCCTTTTTGGGTTGACGGTTACGTTTGATTGAAGTGCAAGTGAATCTAGCATGACTGGGTGGTGCTTATGAATTCCAGCACAGAGGGTGACTTATGTTGGAGAACGGCGAACTGCCTTCAAAGGGAGAAACAGTTACTCCATAAAATATGGCCAACTCCCGTCGATTTTCTGTTTTTGTACTTGCACGACAGCCTTTCCCACCGGACTTAGAAAAAACAACGTATGCCTGTGTGTCAACAATTTAAGGAAGGCAAAGTAGCTCTTGCGCTTTTCACCGTCCAACAAAGATTGTAGGCATAAAACCCACACAACTGATCAGCCACTGGCAGCTGAACGAATAAATGTTCAAACTATTAGCCTCAGGTCACGGGGTTGGCACTCTCTGGAATTTCGTGAGATGCACACTTCTGATGATTCCCAGTAAGAACGAAACGGCTGCTCAGTGTTTCTCGGCTTTTCAGCATAGACTGACCTCACCCACAGGACGAAATCACCAAAATTCCCAAATCACCCCCACAGTACCAGCATCCCGGTGTGTTCACATACCACATGCGATTAGTGGCAACACCATCTTTCGGGGCGAACGCGGCCTGCAGTAATTTACTTCGCATGTGTATGCCTGCTTGAATAAATTTGTGCATGTCAACCAAGTAAACCAAGTGATGCAACTTTTTGGCATTCCAAGGATGTTTCCCGTATTCTGTACTTATTGCACTACCTCTGTGAAAAAGTTGCAAAACCCACCAGAATTTTAGTGACAGATGCTGGGATATTCCAACAATGCCTATGGCTTTGCCTGAATATTTCAACTGTAATGTAGCGCTACTGGTTTGGTGTTTCAATGAATAGCTGCTTCGTACTCACTACAGATCTGAGTACACTGCGACAACTCGTGGGTCTTCGCGTTCCTTAATGATCTATTTCAACCAACTGCGGCCAAATGCTTCACCGATCCTGCGGTAATGGATAGAGAAGAAACGGGTCCAAAGGCGACGACATGCCTCCTCATTTTAATGTGACGATTTAACGTGGCCTGTTGTGGCTAAAATTGTTCAGCTCATTTGTCGCTAAATGATTCTAGAGACACGGAAGTGCTATGATAAGAGGACAATTGACCGTTGTTTCTTATCCGCACAAAATATCCCGAACTGAATCAAGGGTTGACAAGAAACAACCTGTAAGACCCGAACAGCATACTAGTTTATGAAATGTCTCATATGCAAATCACGACATCATTATCTCAAAATATTTTACCTAAAGATTGCGGATCAACACCACTCGCAAGTCTACGGTCGAGCTCCAGTAGGACTGACAGGTCACCACGTAGAACGCACTGCGCATTACTGGACTCTGATTATGACAAGTGAAATCAAGCATGCGTTCGTTGTCAAGAGGTTGCTGGTGAAATGCAGTTATCCGCCTTTCGACGAAACACCTTCGGGAATTATCGAGATGTACTTCAAGCTAATGCCAATGAAACCGGTTTTGTCCACATATTTCAAACAGCTTGTGGTGGAAAATACCTCTTCTCAGGAATGGAAGTGACAGGGCTTGCGAATACTCCGCGCAGACCGCTTACATTACGCACCAGCACCCAGTATCCCACCCAATATTGGCAGGCAAGTCCGTAAAGAATGTTAGCCAATTATATGCATACTAGTGAGGGCAGAGAGCTTTTGCAAAATAAGTCTTAACGAACGAGGAGTTTCCTCATAGTGAAACTAACTCTGATACCATCCATAAAACGAGGAAGTTTAGCGGACACTAAAAATGGTTATTGGGAACTCAACAAACATAGTGCTTTCTCAGAAAAGTGAACATCCTCAGGACCAGTTCAACCCGCGCTCTCCTTTTATTAGGGGAGGGACACAAACTGAGCCGTACTTGTGTGACACTCCTCTGTGGGATGGAAACTAATTCCTTTGACGAAACATGCTAAGGGAATTATCCTTTGAATTTAGTGAAAACAAACCGGAATTACGTCACAGAGAAGAACGAGTAACATGGAAAATCAAGGTGAATTGTCCTACATTACATACAAGATGATCCCAGGCACTCAATACCTCTTAGGTTTTATTGGAGACATAAAAACATCCCGAGTGTCTCGACCACACCGGAACCGTCATCATGAATCAGAAAGCCTATTGAGGTTGAGCTTTTCGGGAGCTGATCACACCTGTTATAAAGCGCTTCGTCAAAACTCAGATCGGCGGCTGACTTATGAGAAATCTGATGGACAGTAAAATCCTTTCAACAAAAAGTTAGCCGAATTCTTGATGTTCACCACCACCACTTGAAGAATATTTGTTTCCTCATCCTTAGTTTTCACTCACTGCAGAATGAAACGTGGACCAGTAGAGAGAAATGTGGTTTCTTTGCTTGTCACGTGAGTATGTGCCCTGATGTCCGCGTGTATGTAAGTGAGCGTGTTCTCTATCGAATGGAATACAATAAAGCCCTGGGTTAACTGTTGCACATGCAAGTCGGAATAAAAAAAACGGGTTCCTGATGGTCAGGAAAAGGCGCTCCGTGAACCGAAAATGAGAACTACTGGAATTTATCTGCTGCACTAGGAAAATGAAACACGAACAGGTCATTCGAGCTGGCGGTAGCCAATTTATCGACCACAGCAGTCAGAGTGCGCAAGGACTCAAGGTTTCCTCTGAGTTGTAGGACCTGGTAACTAAATCACATGGATTTGCGGTGCCCGTGTTTGCAGGAGCTATCTGAAACCTACCACCCATCCGTCGACAAAAGAGCATGTTAGTGAGCCTTGGGGGTTTATAACCTCAGGTTACAACAGATAAAAGATCATCCACAGGGATCCATACGCTACTCGGCGTAAAATGCCTGTGGTTGTACCTATTCGATGGTGGTGATGGTTTGGTTTGACATCACAGGTAAGCCCGGAAACAGATGCCAGCTCACTGCGTACACACTTTTACATTCGGGATAGAGCTTATCCACCCCTGATCCTGTGACAGACCCGTTCATAGAGGCAAACAATTGGTGCACAGTGCCCAGTGTTTGATCAGTTGGCCCCCGAGCCCACCAGTCAATCGTCCAGAACGCTTGATCCTTGATGCAAGATCAGTTTTCCCTCTCCCCTGTAACCTGACTTCACATTTGCGAGTGACTGCTCTATCAGACGAGTCCCAGAGTGAAAACTGAGTACAAACTGAGTACGCAGCTTATCGAAACACACCTTTATTTAAATTAAGTTGATGTTAACGGAAGACTCAACCGAATTGGGGCTGAATCCTCCACATATAATAAGCTTCGATTTAATGCCTCCATTCATTCAAGTTGAAGTATATCGTACAGTCGGAATCCAGCTGAATCCTTCGTCACTACCGACTTGATTTGAGTACATTTCCCAAATGCGTACAATTTGGCGACCAAGTGGAACAAAAGCTGATCGAAACGCGGAGGATTACACCAACCCGATGAAACCCGAGGTCGAAGCCGGTAGTGAGCTGTCAAATGTCACCGCAACCCTAAAAGGGTGTCACTCAAAGTCGAGCCCGGAGCGCAGATGCCCAAACGTTTCCTATCAACGTGGACCCAAGTGAACAGTGAAGAATTTGTTGGCAATAATAGGGCAAGCCGCTAGCGCCCGGCAGCCCTGAAGTAGAGGCCACGCGGGGACAGCCTGAACCCCACAAAAATAGGTCCTAGTACAAAGCTAGGGATCGGGTTTCAAGCCGATCTGCTATTTTCCTTACTCATTAGTTTAAGGCATGCCCCGGCGACGTCCAATTGGGTGCCTCAGTAAACAAAGGCACCACCAACAAAAACACTCATTTGCACATACTAAAGAAAACCTCACCACAACCCGTGTATTTGAGAAGGAGCTAAAGTTACATCAAAAACTAACTGAAAAGATTATTAATAATGCAGTCATCAAAATATATCCAATGAACATGTCGTAAGTCTACTTATAATTCAAGAGTAGTATGTATCTTCGCCCGCAGTATCCGGAGTCAACGGCATGAACTGGTCGCTGTGCGTTCTAACCACCAAAGCTACATGCGCAGCATTATAGTTGTTTACAAAGAACCTCAGTTAGCTGGTGGAAGCCAAATTTGAGCGAGTAACAAAATTGGAATGTTACAGACTCAAGTGACCAGGTTTCCTGCAGAGGACGAAGCTCTAACGATTTCCTTGAAAAAATTCGAACTTGGACGCATGAGGATTTACTGCCAGCCTAGTCTGGTGAGACATTCTCACCTGTCTGGCTAGAGCAAGAAAGATCGGATAAACTTGGGATTATTCAGCTTAACGGATCTCTCGCAGAGACCAACCAAGTATTAGTTGTCGTTTACTTTTTATACGTGTTTCGTTGGCCACCGCTGTACAGACCAACCGAAGTTGGCCAAGATGGGTAAAGAGAGAGACAGAGAGGTGCTCGTTTCTGAGAACCGAAAAACCCGTCGAGTGAGAAAACTACTTTGAAATCACGAATTCGTATTGCAACCGAGTGGAGTACAAGGATGAAGTTGGAAAAATTTAGGAACATTAAACTGAAGCATAACAGGATTTTGATTGTAAAAGAATCAATTGTGTGTCCAACCGCTGCCCTTATGAGGGTGTCCAGACTGCCAACGAGACCCACCACCCCGAGCTCGGGATGTTGTTGAGGGATTGGAACTCCCACTCCTGCGAGAATGTGAACTTCCATGCTCTGAATGGGTACCCGGTCCATAGGAACACTCGTTATAGTCAGAGCTGCGGCTCGAACCGGTATTCCGAAAAGTCTGATGACTGCCTCTGTCGTGGGAAGAAATAAAGCATAATTACGCAGGTGACAGAACACAAATCAAGGTTTGAAATACATAAACAGCATGTGCACGGAAAAAAGCAGGTGAGCAGTGAACAGCCTAGTTTCCAGCAGAAGAACCTCTACCAACAACCTTATGACAGTTTTAGCATAATAAGCGACATACGGTGAACAAAAAACATGGAAGACAACTGAGGACTGTAAAGAAGACGTGTAGCAACTGGTTCCAAATAAAAACTACTGGATAATACGTGTGATGGAAAGACTCCGACGAAATGTTACCATCTGCACATGGGAGTCGGGTCTGAGTACTGCTATGATCTCGTAGGCTACGCTTGCTGAAGCCTCGTTCGACAAAGAACAAGAATGTTGCGAAAGCAAAACGGGAACAATCAAGCTAAGGGCAATGAGTTTTGCGCTAAAAGTATGCATATTACGAGTAATCATACTATCGTCTGTAATTAGTTTGAAGACAGTAAGGTGTTTCCTCCAGGCGATTAGCATTCGTATTCGTAGAAGGACCAATGTTGCATTGCCCTGAGGGAGGACGAGCTGGAAAGATGTCGGTCCCAAAACCCGCAAACCCCGATCGCCCAATGCTGACCATGATCGCCGGCAAATTATACACTAGGTCCGAAATACGGGCAATACCAACCACAAGCCCCATTTGTATTCAAACGCATCTGCTACGCGCAATAGCAACAACAGTGAGTCAACTATGCCTTGTGACCCCGTGACTAGGGTCAGGCAAAGTGGGTCCGATTAATGAGTCACCGGCTGTGGGCAGTACCAACCGGTAAATCGCTGTCCCACTGATCGGCTTTTGAGCTGAAGGTCAGAAGAAAAACCCTCAAACAGAATCCTTCTTCTTTTTACTACTTTGTGAGTCAGATTTGAGTCAAGAGCGCACGGTGAGGTGTTGCAACTAAACTCCGTCCTTGGCCTGGGAAACCGGGAGACATCACTTACCCTCATAGTTCTTCATTCACTGATGTCTCTCCTCGATTTCTTCCCAACTTCCAGGCAAACATCGTCCGATCATTCGTCAACTAACTAACCCACGCAACCTATCCAACTCGACGGCCATTAAGATCAAACATAACACTTCAATGAATTCACGAGATCCTTTACACACTGGAGCTTCCATCGTTCGTACTCAATGTCAAACAGGTAAACAGGTATTGCTTGCTCGAAACTTATATGCACTCACAGTTTACGAATACTGTGCGTCCGAAACACACTCACAGGAACCAAGTTTGGTCATACGCCTTAAATCATCTTGAAAGAACTCAGCTTTCCCGCATTCTACTCTCCAGGCATCTGGAGATCCTGAGGTCATCGCTTATGGAATATACGGCGTAGAATTCGCGCTCAGACCTAGAGGTGAACGATTCAAGCGAATGGTTACCCAATCCAATCAAGCGAAACTCGACATCGAAACCAGTGGGTGTCGTCAGCTTACTTCAAGATAGGATGCAGTTCTGATACAAGATGTTTTACCGAGAATTATCCAGACTGATTAACCAGGAAAGAGGAGTTGATAGTATCATCCTTGCGAGTGATGTTCAATTAGGTCTTCTGAGCCATGTGAAATCCTACCTGGATGGTCGACTAGGAGTCGATACTTAATGCAGACAAGGTGGAGCGACTCCTTCAAATGTGCCACGACTACCAACTGTTCTCGCGAGCATGAATTTTCAACATAACGAGTCGCACTACATAACCTGATGGTAATCAAGTGCAAGTTAATAATGGATCAAGTGGCTAAGACCTATCTGCGTAGAGCTAGGATTCAAGACTGCCGTTCTTTACGGGCCACACAACTGGGTTCCGATCACATTATACTCTGAGCACACCTGACGATTCGTTTTACTTTGGGCACTCGTAGGTGGACGAGAAGTATACTAATACGTCATTTTCGGAAGACTATCATACCCCAACACTGCCGATCTGAGCTAGACCGAATGCTGCGGCGAATCTACATAGTACTTGTAATAGGCATGTGGGTGAATCATGTTGAGATGCAAAAGTGGCGGTGTCACATCATGCAAAACCGTCTGCTTGACTTACGGGACACAATAAATTGGCCACTAGACAGTGTCGAGATCTGTAATCATCATTGGTGCTAAAAAATTCACACCAGAAAGCAAGCATTACGGCGCCACACACAGAGCCTCTAAAATCCGACAGTGAGAAAAAACGCACGGAAACAGACGCGGCCTATATCATCTAATTCGATAGACCGGCCAGAGAAGAAAACCGACGAAGCAATAAGTAATTCATTCGCAAAAATACCGATTAGAAAAATGAGCTGAGCATGTTGGAAGGCAATTTAGTTGGCTTCGTGCAACGTGACCACTGGAGGCAGTGCAGAATAGAATACCAACCTTAATGGCCCAGCAGACGACGAAACACCCACTCTGGAGAGTGAGATGTCCGGCCCCTCTGTACTCAGTCTTATTCAAATACGAGGAAGCTCTGGTAACCTAAATGAGGAGACTCATCAGTTTCATATGGAATGAGGAATAGGTATTTGGGGAATCGGGAAGGAAGATAACAATTAATAGGAGAATGCGCGTGAAAACCATGGTGATATTAACTTGGCAGCTGTGATATCGAAAGTGCACTCTGGTATTATCTTTCACAGACAGTGAGAGACCGATCTGTGAGAATCGAGCTAGGTCTCATTCTGAAAAATATTGCACAGACCACACGTTTGGATTAGACAAACAGACCTTTAGACCAGTAGTTTCGCGCCTTAATGCTGAGCTACCTATAGCCTCAATAATACTATTCCACTAGAATACTTTTTACTATCGCTGTGTTGACATCTTTCTTTCACATTCCCTCTTCATATAGGTGAAAGCTTAAATCGCGCTCCATTCACAGTATCAACACAAAACGACCCATCTATAAGTGTTCTGTTGGTTTTCGCTGAATGCATACAAAGAACATGGAAATATAAGAAGCCAAAAAATAAACAACTTAAAAGCCAGAAAAAACTACTGACTCACCGGTAGCCACTACCCCGTGTGTAGCCCGAATAAGGATCGAAATCAGCCGCAGAGTTATTGGACCGACTCCCACCGCCACGACGCCCGCGGGAAGACTGGCCTCCCCCACGGTCATATTCGGTGGGGATGTCCAGGTCCGGGCTGGCAGCACGCTGGCCAGGTACGCCACCACTACTTTCGGAATCTCGCCGTCCTCTAGAGGGCTTTCCCCCAGGTTTTCGTGAATGACTGGTGAATCCAGACTGGGAACGAGCGGCGTAATAAGTAGATCGCCTCCCCCGACATCCAGAATCACGAAGATGTGGAGAAAAGTCGGATGTAGTGTTTGATTCCACGAAGGTCATGGAATCCGATTCGCTCACCGATCGGTCTATAGAGGTGGTGGATACAGAACGTACTGAGCTTTGTGCGGCCTCGCGATTCGCTGATTCCAGGTCCGTTCCCACATGTGATGGTTTCGTATCCTTAGAACTGGATTTCAATTTTGTATCGCCCCTTTCCAAAGTGGGTTGACTACCTGTCCAAGCGGGTGAACGGTCAGACCAAGATCCCAGGGGATATTTTGATAGGGATTGCTCTGGAACAGGTACAAGAAGTGAATCACAACTAAGTGGAGTCACGGTTTAGCTTTCAGTCAAATCACAACGTCACTTTAGCAGACTAAAGTTCTCACATAGCTACTCCTTTTGAGAATAACCAGTTACATAAATGACAACACAGTTATCGCTGCTGCATACTGCTCAATGGAACAAGCCTCAAAACAAGCAAACAAAATAAACCTACGCGATCCCTGCATTGCAGGAAACTCCTCCACATCTATAACTGGCTTTCCCGGATGTTTCCCGTCTTTGCTTGTCTTTTGGGTACCGACTAGTTCTTCATCGATTCGTGAGCCGCCGCTACCATGGTATTCAGGGTCTCGTGAAGACTGCACCGATGCAGAAGCGCGTTTGGCCTCGGTTGGACGACGCGAACCTGTTGGTGGAGGACGAGTTGAACTTGGTGGTGGGGTCGGTGGTGGGCCTTGGTCTACGCATCTAGAACTTTTCCGTGCACTACCCGGGTGCTGTTTGAATGGTTTTCTGTGTCGTATCGAGTCTTCATCCCTCCTTTTGTTTTCCAACTCGCGTTGGTTCAAGTATGCAAGCAAAGGCGTATTCACTAAATTCTGATATTCCAATACAAAAGAGGGGACAATTTAACAACAAAAATATCCTAATGGGAATTTAAAAACCTAAGAGAAAATATGGAACAAAAGATAAAGAAATAAAATCAGCTGCGTTCCTCATTCAAATTGGTAAACGGTAGGTCATAAAAGAAATCCTAGGAAAAGTGGCCACATGAAGACAGGTACCCGAACTCTAACCGCGTGGTAGCAGAAGTTGTATGCCCAGATGTTGAATGTGTCAACGCTTCGTGCATAATGGGTTGTGATGATGTCCCTATTCCAAAATCGCACGCACTATTGAAGAGCATTGAGTGGACATGCCTCCAATCTCGAATGAATCACGAGCTGACAATAGATCATCCCCACTGCTTCCAATCCCGAGCCTGAAAAATACACAGGTGTAAAATGAATCAGTGTAATTTTCCTGGAGCTATGCTATTCCGTGTAAATGTTGATTAAACGACTAACTCGGTGCCAACAAAGCACAGCCTCATATTTCTGAAAAGCAGCACGCGCCAGATGACAGAATAACGGGAAGTTTTATCGACTATGAAAACGTTACGACCTTGACCGATCAACAGAGCGTAAACGAATCGAACGATGGCATCCACAAAGTCGAGCAAACAACACCGTCCGGAGTAACAATGTTCACTGAATCAGCATCATGATGTCAACATAGGCTTATGTCGGGGGTGAGATGGCCAAAGTGGTTGGAGCGCGAATTTACTGATCGTGTTTCGAACCCGACCTCTGCCTCTCGACTTCCCCTGTCTAGGCTTGGACAACCTGGCAGTATCCCAGCTCTCGTGCAACCTTCGGGTGGCATGGCAGTTAGGCACCGGAAGGGTGCTACAGCTGAACGATTTTTTAAGCTTACGTCACCCGGGAAAGTAAAAATGCCCTATGGCTCCCTATCACGCTGTAGGACTGCGTACTTAGCAAATAGTAAAAAATCAAAGGGCACTCACTCCGCTGCAAAAGAAGCAGTGGTTACCGAGAAACTGCCTCTGAGAAAAAGGTCCAGGAGTATTCATTATTCAGTTACTCTGAAAGAAATGCACTATGCACAATGGCAATTCGGCTAACAGGAGTTCTCGATTGGGTGAGTAGCCCCTTGATGCATATTTCGGAAGCTTAATGTACAAACAATTTCCATGTAAAATTCCCCGTGGATGAAATGACTATGGAATCTAAAGGCGGTAGCTATAAACCTCCTGAACAATCAATCTAAAAGATAAAAACGTCGCTGGGAGTGATGAGAAATATCCCATAAGGAAAATTCACCTATCCCTTCGTATGAACTGCTTTCAAATAAATTCCAGTCGTCTTTTGATCGCAGTTGAATGAGAATCTGCTATGTTCCATCTAAAACAGTCGAGGCAAAATTCTATGGCACTATCAAAGCAAACACGATGCGGGCTCTTGGTGGATACAACCTTAGGAACTAGACAAGCGCAACAACGCGGTTCTACATGAGTAGCAACAACCCAGTTAGTCTGGCTGGGATAAATAACAAACAGGATATTCTCATTTGCATAAGAATCTGCTTGACAAGAGACAGCTGAATCTCCTGTTTATAGTAGTCTTATTCGATTGAATGTTCTGCACCAAGCCGTCACATGTTCCAGTTGGTATGATATTCGAGATGATACAGGACATTGTATGAGCGCAAAACTTTGTAATCCTAGCAACTCTAGAAACCCTGTGAACAATGTGTGACGTTTAGAAAATGTTTTGTGGTATCTCGGATACCAGACCATACCGACTAACATGAGGCGGCCTTGAAAAACACCACAAACGAGAGATTCATATGGGATTCATTTGAATGTAGTTGTTAAATTTCGTGTAATTTGCGTTCGAGTAGAACATAAGGTTGACGGAAACTCGGAGGCTGCGCCTATGTAATGAGTCTCGGCAGGGCGAGAATAGTCGAGGGTTGTCAACCAGTAGCGCGTTACGTTTAGACAACAGACAAAACACTAGTATTAGTATGGTAGTCAACTGAACAGTTGGACCGGAAGTGCTATTGTCCGTTCACTTAGCGAAAGTGGTTTTGTTGTTCGGTTCTTGCAAAGTGTAAATTCGGGAAGGGATCCTTAGCTATCCGGGAGCTTTAGTGGGAGTGCCAACTGACTTTAACCTTCGCTTGTTGACGAAAAGTACAATGACGCGTTCCTAAACGGGGTGTTTACCACCTAAACCACCAACCGACTTAATGGTTGGTTTGGTGACACTTGTAACATGTGAATTCTATGAAATAGGTTCTATCCACTGAAAACAAGCTTGTCGAGTGGGTGGTTGAGTGTTGCTCAAGGAGTCCTGAGGAGTCCCCGAGTGCCCATCGAGCTTGCCTCCTACTTGAACGCCGGACTATACGCAAGTGAAGATATGTAAAGGTGTGTACAGTAAGTGGTTGCCCACGACAGAATAAACTGAACATCTGCTCCATGACATTCCTCAACTGAATCCGCTGCCAAAAGGTCACTTCATGTTTCAGCTGGGTAGATGTTAAAGATATCGGAGCGATTTTTCTCATATAACACTGCAAGGAGTACCACAAGTAGTGGAATTTCCGAGAAAATAATCCGGTATCTTGGAAATAGTTCTGATTGAAATGCGGGACTTTTGGTCAACACATTCGGTTGACGAATAGCACACATTAAAGATTCATCCGAGTTTCTTGTGGACCACAGCTTAACTGACGTACAATTTGATGTCCAAATAGACAACAGACAATACCCAATGAATCCCAAGGAGAATAAAACTGGTAAGGAACCGACGAAGTTATTCAACAACCCTATGAATATTGTTGCACCAGGTTCAGTCAGGTTAATGTCACAGATCAATCCATGAAATTACGATCATTTAAAAGAAAGATCCGGGCAATTAAACCGAGTAAGGGCGTTATAAGGATGAGCAATGCTGAAACAATTAATGATACAATAAGAATGATAATTGTAATAATGATAACAGTGGCTGTAACATCTTTTTATTGCGCAGCTGTCATGCAGCCCAGTGGACGCACGAGGGCTGAGATACTACCAGATTTCCAAAGCCCACACAGAAGTTGTACGAGATGCTAACCACGGACCTCTAACCACTGAGCTAGCTTAATAGGGTCCCCGACAACCCTTTAAATCTTGATCAATGGCAGGATTCCAACGAGTATCTGGGACCCTATGAGAATGTTCACCTGACTATAGGAAAATCATAGAAATAACTAGCTGGAGTATGATTCATAGAGGCCTCTACTAAGCGATTTCATCTTCAGCAGGCAACGAAACAAGCACTCCCGAAAGCGTTTGTCGAGGGACGAGTGAGATAAGGAAACTACCCAAGCAATGAACAGAAATGACTCGGGTTGCCACTACGGTTCGATTACGGATTTATATACATAATCATAAAAACTTTGATGCAGAAATCTCTGCAGCTTGCAGTCCGGAAGCATTAGACTGATTGGTGAACATACATCTGTTGACGAAGATCAGGCGGAACTCAACTTTTCGCAATAGCTACCCCATTAACTGCAGCACGGTAACCGTACAAAAATGCCATGGGCTAAGTCGTCGCCATAATACATAGGCGAACTTCCTACCAGAACGCTCGCACGAGAACAGCTTCGTGGAACAGGTCAGCACGGAGATGCAGACAACAATAGGAGGATAAGGAATGGGCAACTGACAGACGATGGCCTGAGTGAACAAACTGTTAATGTAGAAAGATAAACTTCTGTTGCGTGACATGTAACCTGTAAAGCTATAAGCCCTAATTTCTTTGGGGTCAGGTTTGAATATGATATCTGAATAGTGACATAAGCATTTCTCCTCTCCCTAGATATTTTCCATTCCGTAATGAGCCGGGTAGAGAGCGATTTGTGAGGTAGGTCTTGCGGCCTTTGAAGCACCAGCCAACCCACGGAATGTGCTCTTTTCTACAGAACAACTTATCGCAAAGTGACGCTACTAACCCGGCGATTTCCTGGAGGCTAGCGTTATTTTGGACACCTACATAAACAAGCCGAAAACGCGTGTTAAATTTACCGCAGTCTAGTGAGCCATACGAACTAACTTGAGAAGGTTGCACACCCGCGTAAGTGCACGGCCTCTGTCTGACTAGATAACACAACAATCAGGTCTTCAATATAAACATAGGCTTGGGAACCCATCGGCCAACGCGTTAAAGCGAGGGTTGGCTGGACAGCCTCCTGCCAAACTTTACTGCCGGCGCGGTTCCTAAAAATGGCTAACAGACACGCCCTCAGATTCTCATTAGTTATATCTCACATATACTCCAACTGCCAAAGTCTTCAGGAATCGCGTCAGAATCTGGAAGAACTGCACATTCTAAAGCGAAAAAGGATAAAAGCAAAAAACAGTGGCACATATCTCATGTCCAGGACTGCTGATGCGCCAATGAAAGATTTTGGAATAAGGAAGAATGCAGAAGAAACGAAGTGAAAGTCACCTTATCTATGGCTGACTCGCGCGCTTGGATGTCCTCTAAAATCGTTTCCCAGGGCGTCTTCTTCGGTTCATTTTCCGAGGCTTCCGTGGCGTTCTCTGGTGGCTGTATTGTTTTCAAAAACTCCTGGAAATCGGGATCCTCGTTAAGGGTTCCCTGCTTTTTATCGAACTTCTCTGATCGTTTGCCTGTGGATGTTTCCTTGGTTGTGGCCAAAGTTTGACAAATTGCGAACTCAACTAAGCCATATGACTCGTTACCCTTTAGTTAGAAGGAAACTTGTGAAAATCAGCACGAACTTACTTCTGAGTCCACGAAAACGTAATCGTCAAAACGTTCTTTGAAGTCAAACAAAGCATCAATATCACAGAACGTAATGTAAGCTCTCGCCGTACCAAGATTGCCCAGAGTGGGGTCCGGGGAACAAAACCGGAAATACGTGTGTGGTGGCAATGGATCTACAATTTGACGAAATTCCGCGTCTGTCAGCTTGGGGGGCAGCCGGCGAATGACGACTTTTGTGGGACAATTTTTCATCGTCTGAAAGTGGGAAAATGCGACCTAATGAAGATTACAGAAATTGTGGAAAGACAATATGCCAAGAGTCGTAGTCAAAAACGAATCTCACAGGAAGTTGCAGAGCCATCCATTTTCACAGTCTTTTCCGCCTTCTAGGGCCTTATTCAAAAATTCATGATGGGTCAAATTTGTTGGCAGTGATTTCATTTCCTTATTCCAAGTTGGTCACTTACTTATCGGCTCTCAATCACCGTATTCAAGATGGTCTTGAATTCGTAAAAAAACTCGTTTGAGTATCCTTAAGAAGTCCACTTCATCATGGTGTTTATGGTGCCGAATGGTATCGAATGGGAAGTCGCTGCCCAAGAGAAGAGTTTACCGTGGTGTGACGGTTTGCATGCCTCCGCGATTAATTGAGCTATACTAGGGGATGTCCATGTTCTACTCACAGATACTCCCATACTATGCTGGTCAACGGTCAGAGGTCTGGCCAACACAGTGTCACGACGCTACAGGTTGCGAGTGGCACCTGGTTCTGTAAAAGTGGAAACGCAGCAGTATTTTTTACCCAAAAACCACTGCCTTGCAGTCCGGCTATTGAGCCAAAAATTTTCGTCGAGGAACCTAGTCGTCCTCCTGTCTAATAACTTCTGATAGATTCCGAGAATAGCTGGGTCGCCAACTATTGCCTGCAGTGTGGCATAGCACCTAAGTCGCCCGCTAAAGTTTACGTAAAGTCGTGGCGCAACCGACCAGAGATTGGTCTCGTCCTCACGTCGCAACTCCAGTGGGTGGCCTGTGCTTTTTGGTTGTAGTGAACGCCTGTAACAAAGTGCCGGGAATTCTTCCAGTGAACGGTCCCACAAATACCAGTACGATCCTGGGACTGAGAAGAGTTCTCGGTCGCCTCGGAACATCAGGGACTTGTATCCGATAACGGAATTTAGTTCGCACCACTGGCGTTTGTAGGTATGTTGGAAGCGCGGCAGACAGTGGTTCTCTTTCGCGAATTGTAAACCGCCCTTGACTCTGTGGACCGTCAGGCACTATTGAAGTATCTATGGAGCAAACGTTTCCTCGACAAATTATCGGCCCTCCTTAAGGTGCTGTACGCCAACCTTCACGGACGTGTGAAGGTCTAGGAAAAGCTCTCGCCTGAGTTCACCACATCCAGTGGTGTCAGACAAGGCTGTCCCCTTTCACTTTGTCTCCTCAACTTCGTGACTGATGCGACTATGGAAGACTCACTACCAGCCTCATTTGCCTGTGGGGCCGAAGTGACCCCGAGTCATTCGCTCACAGATATCGAGTATGCAGACGGCATAGCTCTTCGTGAATCTGAAGCCGTGATATTGCAAACGGTATCAAATAAGCCTAAAAAATTCTACTTTACGGTCTCGAATGCGTTTCACACCCTCACAGTGTAGTGTGCTGCTGCAAGGCTGGATGGGCCTGAACCCTAAACTCATACTTGCGGATGAGTCGATTGAGGTAGTAGAGGAAGTTGCCTACCTGGGCAGCTGTACCAGTCCAAGTGGTCTCGCGAAGGATGACGTCCTCATTCGCATTGAGGAGGCCAGAGCAGCTTTTGTGAACCTCCATCGCCTGGGGCGTAGGCGTAACAAGCTCATACGTCAAGGGTCGGATCCACAGAGTTGTGGTGCGTTCCATATTATCGTACGGGTCAGAAAGCTGGCATCTGCGCGCCGAGGACGTCAAAAAAGCTTTCGGTGTTTGACCATCCATGTCTTTGGAGCATTGCCCGAGTCTGGTATTCGGGAGAAATAACTCACTCACGATAGATGAACTGATCACACTGCATAGGTTGTCCTGACTTGGCCACGTGCTCCGTATGCCAGTCGACGACTCGCTTGAAGAGTTCTTTTTGCGCACCCACGCGAAGGGTGGAAACGAGCCAGGGGAGGTCAAACAATGACTTTGCAACGAGATATGGAACACACCACCGGCAAACTCAGCTGCACTGGTCACTGCCGTCTCCTTGGACGGAGACCGTGAGACGGGATAAATCAATAGTTAGATACACTGTCAGGCATGGCTCAGTCACGCCCTCAACAGCGCCCATGCACACAAGGTGATTCCTCTAGTGCATGACGCCGTCCAAATCTCTCCAATTAAAAGTCAACCGACAACCTTGTATTTACGAGGCAATTGTTTCATCTACCGCAGGTATCTACCCCACTTCACCAAATCGTCGGTGGAAGAAACTGTGGCAGCTTGAATCACTGTATGGCAGTGCGCGGCTTTCTACAGCCGGTGATGATGATTCCGTATGAGTCGCCATATTGACCTGACAAACAGCCTCCTGGCTAATTGGGGATTTCCGTTAGAACACGTGGGACAGTTAGACTACTGCAGTAGTCTTACGCTGAGCAGACTTTTGGGCGAAAAGCCTTGACCAAGTACTCTCCTCCTCGCCAAGTTCGGGTGCTCTAGCAGTGTCTAAATGCGCGCATAACAAAAACATCTTTATGTCGCACCGGCTGTCGCGCGGCGACATCAATGGGTCGCAATATCCGATGAATACGGCAAGGGGTAAACAAAGGGATGTTACTGCTAACATCCCCATCTCTCCTCATTATTCCCTCTTATCCCCAACCCGCCCTATTTGATGACCACACTTCTGCATCTGCCAGGTATAGGCAAGTCAGTCAAGTACCTGTAAGGTGGTCGATTGTAGATCATTACCCGAATCCGTCTCTTTACTCTCAATGGTCAGACCCCGTTGTCCTGAACAGGCTAACAAGCAGGCTGTTGTTGCTTGAACTGTAGATTCTATAACGGTAAACGCTTGGTGCTCGATATGGCTTAGGGGTAACGGTGCAAAAATTCTGACCTGAATGTCCTGGCAGGTGTGCACCGAAAGGGAACCAACAATGATCCATTAACATTTGTTGATTTTTGTTGCATTTCTGCAGCCAAAGTCGAATATCTAAGAGATTTTTGGAGTCTAAATGCCAGTGACTCCAAACTTCAGGTGGTTCCTCAACTGTCAAGAATGATTGAGCAGGTGTTGGCATGCTTCTCGGTTCCAGAGCTGAGGCATCCTGGCTAAACTGGATATTTGAAAATAGCGATCGCTGGTCTGGACCCAAAGCGTAATGACAATGGCGACCGTCTATTATGACTATGTACTGGCCACAGCTTGTTGGTCAGCAGTTCTGGGTTTAGACGTAGCGGATGCCGTTGTGCTACCTGTGAACTCCTACTGCTCAACAGTCCTACAGCTAAGCCAATCATGCAGCCATTAGGCTCAGTAAATAAAAATAAATCGCCCGGCCACGACATCCTTTCGATCCACAGCTGCAACAATTCGGGGGAAGCATGAGAGTCGAGATAATGCCAATCTGTCCAAGCCTAAGCGGGAGCAATCGACAGTCCAGGGTTAGGTTACAAGCACAGGGTTTGTAGTTTGCAGCACAAGTTTGCAATTTAATATCTCAACCGCTGAGCTAACTCGAACACGCCAGACTCAATACTCGGTAGTCGATCATTCTACAATAATTATATGGCTTTGGATTTGGCCTCATCCAGGACGATCACTGTCACTCCCTAATATAGGACGATCTATTCATTCGGGTTCTACAGTGTGATCAAATCAGAGGAGCGTGATGAAATGAGGTTTGGAGAAACGAAAGTGCAGCAGGAAATGCGCGAAGGCCGCTCGGACTAATGCAGAAAACAGCTGTTTTTTGCAGGGCCCTAGGGTCCTGCATGTCGTTTATCGAACTAACGTAAGACAATACTGTTCAGATACACTGTCAGATACTGTCAGATACACGTATATCTGATACGTAATAAAAGCTAGTATCTAAACCGCCGGACAGAATAATTTCCACACAGTGAACATATGTACCTGTCCTTCGTTCGGCACCATCAGCTCCAGCCGTGGTCTGTGAGTTTAGATCCCACCAAAATTGGTGAAGCACTGATACGTCATTCTGCTCTGGATCAGAGTCGGCGACTTGCGGTGTGGACCGGGCAGCTGGTGTATGAAGGACAAAGTCAGGTTGGTATATAAACTAGTGTCGAGCTACAAATGGTCATTCCTCGCTTGCTCCTCTTGCGGTCCGGGTGTCCACGACGTGCAGGACGCCGCCACCACGGTTGCAACGACGGTACGGCCAAGTGGGATGGTTAAATGTGGTAGGATGTCATGTAGGTTCACAGGATGTATCCTCGGACGAACAGAATTTCGGTGAAATGCTTCCTCACTGGAATGCTGGTTAAAAGGTTCGTCGATAAGTTGATATTTTTGCGCACAATCATGCAAATGACTTATATTTAGGTATGCTGCTTTTGACTGCCGATCGTTCATGCGTGTCATTCAGCGAGGCAGTCGCCTTGTAATAATTAGTTTTTATATGTGCAACACTCGTGTGACCTGCGTACGTCCGATTGCCAAGTATATGCTGCGAACCGGCGTATGAATGCTCAGCAGGAGCGTGTTGTGTTTGGATTGTTGCGATATTTTAGGTCACCCATGGAAATCCGAGACTACGTCCGGATGAACCATGGAATAGACTAGACCGGTGATGGCGTGCGGGTCCTGCGCGACAAACTGCGCCACTTGGACTATCCTGTATGTGATCTGCAGGGTATCCGAGGTCCGGTGCACCCATTTGGACCCATGGCTGGGTCTGTGATGATGGGAGTTTGAGTGTTCTCTCTCTTGCTTCCGTCCGTCTGCGTGGTTT
>NW_008752172.1:55281-59410 GCF_000715545.1 Opisthorchis viverrini | reverse complement strand
GTCAGGAAGTCAGCGGTATTCGACGTTCGAGAGGACGGCACACGTCAGTTCTGAAATGTGCAGATATACGGACTGGTATTAATGAATCCACACAGTATACACAGCACACATGCGCACAGGTCGGGTGGAACAAGGGAGAAGGCCGGAGTGTGGTAACGACACACGTGTATTGAGCGAAACCGAAACCGGAAGCGGGGGGTGTGTACAGGGTCGGGTCAAGGTCAGTTAGGGGGTGTACAAGCGGGGTACTCTTCCCTGTCCAGGGCCCGTGGTGATTCGTCCGTGGTACCTGCAATGGGGGAAGAGAGAAAGGGAGGGGCACGTATAAGGTCATATGAGAAACGGGCAAGCAGATACATTCGAGTTTCAAATGCGTTACAGTACGCAGTGTTCGTATGTGTGGCACGTACCACGTGATTCGGACCAGCCAATCATTTGCTTCCGTTTGGCTTGCGCATTATTCGAACTCTCGGCAGTCTGACTGCGGTCCAGAGCGCATCGAGGTCGTACGAGATCGAGCTGCTTAGCAGAGGTTTGCACCAATAGCCGCTGGGGGATAACCTTGGGAGCAGGCCTGCTGATTCGCGATCCAAATGCGGGCGACGTCATCCGACTTCCTTTCGACTTTCCCGGTCAGCACGCTTCGTCATAGGATGCTACTACTTTTGTTGAGTTATATATAGAATAAAAATATGATTAGCTAAGATGGAAACAACTTATGTATACATATCCAAGACTGTACATAAGTTCGAATCGAGATATCCGAAAACGCAAATGTCGAGTTCCTGCCGAACTTGTATTGCCAGAATTGATGTGGGTAGTCAGAAAAAGGTTGTGTGAAGAAAGGCAGGTCGATGGATATGTTAAGGTTCATGAAAGGCTTCATAGGATTTTAATGACAAATATAAACATACTTTGGCTTATGTGCACCGCAGCAGCGTTTTTCACTGTTTGCTACAGTTGTACTCCGCCTTTGCATAAGGTATAGCGTTTTTTTAAATAAACTCCCCATTGCGCATTCGTGTATAGTCATTTAATGGTGTTTATTGGCCGCAGTGTTGGGCAGTACGTAAGAGAATTTGCACGTTGGGCGGCTATAATTTTGCCGACCCTGGCGGAGTCGGCAGCTGGTCGTTTTTTGAAGTTTCACCTGGCTTATAAACCCCTACGGCTTCATCTTCATTAACCTTGGTCTCTTCTGTGGGTATATTGTTCCGCATGGATGTGCTCATCCTTAGCTCCCTAGGGAGTACGTTCCTGTGACGTTGCCATTGTGTTTGGATTAAGCTTAGCATATCACCACGAAGTAGTGTGAGTTTCAGGGGCCTCGGGCCGGTACCCACATAATTTGGTGATTTCGGAATCCGATAAGTGTCAACTACGGCCACCTTTTCACTTTCAAGTGTACTGCATAGGAATCGCCATTGCATTTAGTCGTGTGTGTTTTGTGCTATTTTATCTGACGTTTCGTTGGGCTCCGGAAAACCCAAGATGATCAAACTGCGGTCATTTGTATGTTTTCTGGTTGAGTTTGTAGGTTGATGTGTACTTTTGCGCGATCTTTCCGACCACGGTATATCAACGAAAATCCTTTCACCATTGTCAGGTTCCCCCCTAAGTTGGAAGGCTGGTAATAGTATGCTCTCCAGGTCTTTCTCGGTATTAGCGGTAACTCTGAGAAGTCTTGGCGAATACGGTGGTCGACTTAATCGCGTTAGGGAAACTGGTTCGATGGGTCTTAACTTCATTTTAGCGCAAAGTTTGAACCACTCCTCCAGTTTGCGCTTGTGTCTCGCTTGTAATAACGTATCACAAGGTTCTGTGACGTTAGTGCAAATAACACTAAGTCCTGATGATGCTTTCCGTTTATTATTGAGCGGCCTAGTTTCGGATTCAATAACCTTTTTTGACGTTACTTCCTCGGTTTGTAACAGAGGTATGGAATTCTTTGTTAATTCAACATGCTTCACTCACCCCACCGGCCCATACTCACGTGGTTGTAACAGCTCTTTGATATGTTCTAGTTGTTTCTCTAATGAGCCCAGTCTATTCTCCATTGGGTCGTTCCTTTTGCTGATGTCATTTGTGTTCGCATTTTGGCTGCCGTTATTCAAGATGTTATCTCTACAAGTGGCACATAGATAACCTACTGAAGGGTGACTGGCATCATTAACAATCTGTACCGTTGCATCAGTTAGTGTTCCATCGCAACGGGCGTGCACATGCAGTTTACCAAACAACATTGAACTGAGGGCGTATTGAGACTCACGGGGTCAGAACAGGCCACACATGGGTCGCATTGATTTTTTTGTTATCGTGCGCGCTGTCGACGCTTTCGTTAATGTTGATGCTATAGAACGGGTGACGCGTTTGGACATGATTGGGCGTGTGTGTGTAGGGCAGGTTAGCTAGCAAAATTGCGAGCGTGTGGCGTGTATGTGCGGTTTTGTGTCTACATTCGGACTAGCGTGTGCGTTAGCCGGTTAGCAGAAGTTGTGAACGCAGTCAGCTCGGAAGGCCAGGGATTATCGACCGCAACTAATAGGGATTCAGTGGTGAAACTTGCGCGGACAGACCTCTCGATAGCGCCCGTAAATCTTCACCGATCTTTGCAGAAGTGGTTTCAAAGAATAGAACTCGTCGCTGACTACCGTTTCGTGTAGGCAACGTGGAGTATCTCCGAAGGTTGCGGGTAGTTGTGCGCGTGTATGTGGACTCCGTGACGTGAGCCAGATCCCAATATCCGTAGGTCTTCAACGGCGACTGACAGGATTTCAGAATTTATACAGATCAATTTAGCTTGCGGAGAGCAAGCGATTGATATGCAGATCAAAGGTGTAGGATAGAATAGATCCAAGAAAACTGTTCCAAAGGCGAAGCGCCGGAAAATGCAACCGCACCGCAGTGGTGGTGTGTGTGATGCGACTGTTGTCGACAAAAACCAGTGGTACCCAATGCACCATCCACTTACTATATGTAACTATGCCGTCGTAAATGAGGTATTCATCGTGTAGGTCCAATCTCTATGGGATGAATCAGCAAGCCATTGTTTACGAGGCTGTGGAAAAAGCGTCAGTCGTTTTGTCATGTAAGGATTACCTATTTCATAAATATTCAATTGCATTTATTCCGAACGGAGGAGCAGAGATATCCCGGAATAAATTATTTAAATTATTTCATGCCACTTTCCCCTCCTGCACTGACAGTCCGTTTTTCCTTGGTTTACGCGCTTCAATCATTTAACTCTATTTTTTGCCTATGCATACATGCACTTTGAACGCAAGCGCTTCCTGGCCTGTGCACAACCACCTAATCAGAATGCTGGCTTGTGCATGAAGCGCGTTCCCGGGCCATATGGCCAGCGGCTAGACGCACAATGTATTTTTCTGCAAAACCCTGCGGGCGAAATAAAAACTTTAACGTCAAAATGTTGCACTTCTTTGCATATATGCGTAGACGGAAGACCCCCTCATCTGCCATTATTTTTTTGCGATTTGTTTTAATCGATGACATTTGAAAATTATTGGCGCACATTCGGCTTTGAACTTCGTCTGCTATGGCTTCGGAAGTGGCTTTCGTCGAGAAATTTGTGGGTGTATCGTTTTCATCCTTCATGACATTTGAGAACACGTTAAATGAATACATGAAGGATAAATTTGTGATATTTGTGCGTTCATCCAGTAATCGAAGCACCAACACTATTTTGCGTTACGAATGGGTGTACTACAAATGCAGCAGGCGCCCTCCAAGAAAAACGGAAAGCCATGGATCCGAAGAAGCTAGTAAGCCGAGCGTAATTTCTAATAAAAAAAGTACGCGAACACCAGCTGCCCAGTGCGGTTTTGTCTACGGAGGCAAAGGAACCAACTGGCAGTGACCTCTTATTTTCTGGAACACAACCACAAACTGTCAAAGTTTCTTTACGATCGGCTTCTAGTCAATCGACGCTTAACCGAAAACGAGTTGGGCACATGCCAGGCCCTGCTGAGATATGGAACGCCGTCATCTGAGGTGCGGCAGTTTGTGGCGGATGAATTCGGAAAGATTCTTACAACTAAGGGTATACACAACTACCGCCGGAGATGTCGACCGGCTATGTTGAGTAGGTGCCTAATGGTTGGGGTTTAAT
>NW_008752172.1:39765-53847 GCF_000715545.1 Opisthorchis viverrini | reverse complement strand
GTAATGAAAAACTCTGTAAGTTGCCAGTCAACGTTCACGATGTTTAGCAAATAATTAGCGTGCACCACTGGCAACAAGGAATCATCGCCCAAAAGTTGCTTGCACGAATGCGCCTGCGCATAAGTTGCACCTCCAAAGGCCATTTAGATTCTAGAATGTTGAGGAAGTCCGTTCCGGTGGAAAAATACCTGAAAATTACGTTCATTGTATGTGAGCCAACCTTTTCCACAATCCGCGATTTTTTTCATCCGTTAAGGTATTCAAAGTCGGCGGTGTTTATTCACCTGGAGATTTAGTTTACTTAAGCAAATCGCCATAGTAAAGGATTTTCAATAATACAGGAGCATGTACCTTATACATAGACATTCTACACTATGAAGTGGCAAGTCTGAAAATGCCGTAGATTTCGAGAAATCAATCTCATTGTGCGAATAGCCAGCGGCGGCCATATGTACTTTCGCCGATGTTTTTGAATGGCGCGGTGAGTGTCTATGTTCTGCCTTCGCTTGATTCCCGGAACTTATTTAAAACAAGCACAGCCTGTTAGCCGAAGTTCCGCCCCGATACCGCCTTATTTCTTTTGGGTGATGCAGCGGCTAAGGTGCTAGGATTGCACGCAATTGGCCGAAATCTGAGCCGCTTCCGGTCCAGCGTCAAACAAGTCGTATTGGACCGAAAGGCTGAACTCACGCATCAAGCAATATTTAGCTTCCACCGAATGTTGCCTGCCAACAGCGACCATAGGAAGTCCGAATTTCAGGTAGATTTGAACCTCATACACTTTTTACGTGACATGCTGTGCAGATGTGTTTGACTTGGTTTTGCGTATTAATACATGTCGTAAGCATTCGTTAGATTTTCTGAAGGAGACCCTAGCATGGTAGATTCAGACTAACAAAATAGCCAAGAAAATAGGGTGAAAACATTTGACCGACGAGAAGCCAAGATGTGGATTATATTTATCGCAGCAGAACAAATGCATTTTGAGGGAGAAAAATCAAAGACGTTTGAGGCTGCACACCTAGAATTCAGCGATTAGTGCAAGTGTCCTTTGTGACATTCGTGATGTATAACCGACACCTAAGCGATACTTGACTGACTTGCCTATACCTGGCAGAGGCAGAAGTGTGGTCATCAAATAGGGCGGGTTGGGGATAAGAGGGAATAATGAGGGGAGATGGGGATGTTAGCAGTAACATCCCTTTGTTTACCCCTTGCCGTATTCATCGGATATTGCGACCCATTGATGTCGCCGCGCGACAGCCGGTGCGACATAAAGATGTTTTTGTTATGCGCGCATTTAGACACTGCTAGAGCACCCGAACTTGGCGAGGAGGAGAGTACTTGGTCAAGGCTTTTCGCCCAAAAGTCTGCTCAGCGTAAGACTACTGCAGTAGTCTAACTGTCCCACGTGTTCTAACGGAAATCCCCAATTAGCCAGGAGGCTGTTTGTCAGGTCAATATGGCGACTCATACGGAATCATCATCACCGGCTGTAGAAAGCCGCGCACTGCCATACAGTGATTCAAGCTGCCACAGTTTCTTCCACCGACGATTTGGTGAAGTGGGGTAGATACCTGCGGTAGATGAAACAATTGCCTCGTAAATACAAGGTTGTCGGTTGACTTTTAATTGGAGAGATTTGGACGGCGTCATGCACTAGAGGAATCACCTTGTGTGCATGGGCGCTGTTGAGGGCGTGACTGAGCCATGCCTGACAGTGTATCTAACTATTGATTTATCCCGTCTCACGGTCTCCGTCCAAGGAGACGGCAGTGACCAGTGCAGCTGAGTTTGCCGGTGGTGGGTTCCATACCTGGTTGCAAAGTCAATGTTTGATCTCCCCTGGCTCGTTTCCACCCTTCACGAGGTTATGGAAGAAGAACCCTTCGAGGAAGTCGTCGACCGGCATACGGAGCACGTGGCCAAGTCAGGGCAACCTATGCAGTGTGATCAGTTCATCTATCGTGAGTGAGTTATTTCTCCCGAATACCAGACTCGGGCAATGCTCCAAAGACATGGATGGTCAAACACCGAAAGCTTTTTTGACGTCCTCGGCGCGCAGATGCCAGCTTTCTGACCCGTACGATAATATGGAACGCACCACAACTCTGTGGATCCGACCCTTGACGTATGAGCTTGTTACGCCTACGCCCCAGGCGATGGAGGTTCACAAAAGCTGCTCTGGCCTCCTCAATGCGAATGAGGACGTCATCCTTCGCGAGACCACTTGGACTGGTACAGCTGCCCAGGTAGGCAACTTCCTCTACTACCTCAATCGACTCATCCGCAAGTATGAGTTTAGGGTTCAGGCCCATCCAGCCTTGCAGCAGCACACTACACTGTGAGGGTGTGAAAAGCATTGGAGAGCGTGAAGTTTTCAGCAATTTTCGTCGTTAATTTATGATGTGTCGGCATATCTCCTCGTTCTTGTTGATTCCATGCAGGCATTGAATCCCAATCAAATATTACGCAGATCATAGTAATTCAACCGGTCCACGTTGCTCTTGAAATCGGAAACGAATTTACACATTATCCCAAGCACATCCTGCGTGAATTTCTGCCTTTATATCCTCTAAATCCGTTATAGTCGTGTGTCGTTTTAAAATTAGCTGATGTGTTTCGGAAGAATTTATCCCACAGCTGATGTACACGGGGCTTAGCTTGCATCGAGCACAGTAATCAATGGTTTCGCGATGCATTGTGTACCAGTGCTGCAGCTTCGCGCTCAAATACAATGTTCCCTTACTAAGGTATGCGCAAATATTTAAAAGATGTTTGAACATAACGTCAGTAATCTCGTTTATGTCAGGGGAAGCAATTAAATTGCCGGAAAATATACCCATCGATCGTTCTTTTCAACCATGCCGGCACACACCGCCGCTTTTATTTGCCCTCTATCGCAACTGCTAAGCCAAACACTATGCGTGCCGCTGATTACCTGGAGTTAACTTTGCATCTCTATCTATCCTAGTGGCTCACCTAAGTCCACCGTTCCCTTAACCATGCGCGTTCCCGACTGACGTGCCTCTGTCGTAGTAGTGTGATTGAACATTGCAGAATGTATTTCCAATCAATAAAACCTCTAGGGTTATAGCGGCGCACAAGCCTGACTATCACGTCAAGGAAGCAGCATACTCGAACCTGGTCTTGAAAATGGCCAGGGAGGCATTCACTCAGTGAGAAATCGAACGAACTCATCAACATTTCGGAACGCGAATGTACGGTCAGAACATGTCCGCATGTGATTAAGCTTCAACGATTCAGTCCCCAGCTGCTGCAAACCTGAACACATTATATTGATTGTGACATTCTTACGAGATGCACTCAGCTGGGAATACATGGGCTGCTCGATATTGCGTACACGCCATAGTTGCTGATCGCTTGGTAGATGGAGAGGTGCGGGACACGCATAAATTAAAAAGGTGACTGTAACGAACGTTTCGAATTCTTGAGCAACGAGCACCAAGGTTAGCAACCAAACCGGCAAAACTCCGAACGAATGGCTACGCAAATGTGCTGTACTATAAAAAATGAAAGTAGTTACACGGAATACAAAATTACAAACCTCAACGGTTTTCGACAAACGGTGAGGTACTCCAAAAGGCAAGCAAAGCCGATATGGATCAACAGTCAACGCGTGAACGAAACCGCGTCTCAAACTCATGAATTAAAACAATATATAGCTGCCCAAGGATTTGGTACAAAATAGTATAACCAGAGCGGTAAAAACGATTTGCGTGGTAAGAAAAACGGAGAATATAGATATCTTGTAAAACTGAAATAGGGTTCAATTCCACCAGTCCAAAAAAAGCGGTCCATTTGAATTGTTAACCGGGAAGGCAGTCATTCAAGATTGGAGGCAATTTTAAATATATATGAAGTTGCAACAGTGACTTCAGTTTTATGTAGCCCCTCAGCCAATTGGAGGGCCTGCGGAAATTCTCGAAGCAACAGAGATACCCCGTTATTGCAGCAATATCGGTGATACGCCAAGGGACCCTTCAGGAGGGTTGGTCACCAAGCCACAAAGACCATAAAGGACATAATCCGTTGGTGTTAAATCTCACCTTGGTTAGAAAAGTTTGTCATTTAACACCTCAGGCTGTCTGCCGGAACTGCCTCCGGAACACTGGCTTAATAGTATCTCTCTTTACACAATATGAAGCTGCAAGCAACCTGTATTCTCGCATGTCTCATAGATCTGTCCACCCACAAACCATTAAAGTGGTTTGAGCACTCATTTTACGGGTGACTGGCTCAAGTACCACTCTTCGATATGCTCACCACTATAATGAACGGGAAACCGGCTTAGGTAACCCATATGTGAAGGTTCAAATAGCTGTAGTAAAACGAAGCGCCCCTGAATACCGGGAAGGCCTGTATGTAAGGTAGTCACATTAGTCAGCAGGGTTCACTTAACCAATAATTCATGCCGCTATTGACAGTTGCGGTGCCCACTAGCGAGCGTTGGGGCGGTATCTCCTTCGGATTACGGCAGACATGTTGGTACGGTCCTGGTGAGCGTTTTCATCAGAATTGAGAAGTTCAGAAGGGCTTTTGTGACCCTGTTTAAACTGTAGGGTACACTTGATGCCAGTGGGTCTGTCAAGTATTCGGAATACAGGGTATTTCAGCTCATCCGACAATTTACGGTGATGCTAAGTTGTTTCGTTTAAATCTTAAAATTCAAACCAGTGTGTGTACTAACCGACAGAGGCTTCCGAAACGACTTTAGGCGCTTGCATTGCCCACGTATCGGCAGCTGGCTGTCAGTCATTCATCCTCATTCATTTGCTTATGCTGGACATACCACGCGTATGCACAGCCAGTCACTTTGCAACTATGACACTCCCCCAGAATGTCTGTTCCGACCTACTCAGTGGCACAAGATTTATCCCAGACCATGTTTCGACCTGACATGTCGTTGGATCGTCACACCCCTGCCAGGTGTAGGGCGCCATCGTGTGGAATCGAACAGCAAATGTCTCGAGTAAGGCATAAGAAGCAGTTGTCTATCCGGTCAACAGCATCAGTCCAGGTGGCCTTACCAAACATGACGATTTCATCTTAATTGAAAAAACAAAACAGGCTGTTGTAAACTGACTCAAGCACTCCATCGTACCGTAGTGGTCGACTTAATTGCTTCAGTAAGCTGTTAGTTCAAACCGCTTGGAACGCAGTTCCACAAGGAACCAAGTCTAGCTAGGAGTGTTCGATAAAGAAGGACGATTTCGCTTGCTGAGATGCATTGCATTACGAGGCGGTCCGGAGGTAGAGCCTCACTGTCCTATACGATGGGAATTCGAAGACAGTAATAAATTTCTTTCGGCAGGCATCATGTTCTTATCTGTGAAAGCAGTGATTCGGACCCCAACAAGGGATGACGGCTTGTAAACGGCCGATCTTAATCCCGCATATTCCAGTCACTTTACAGTCGACCATGATCGCTAGGTCGAAGGCTAAAGAAACTATCGACTGATGCCTCCTGGATGGCACCTACAGATCAGGTGCCTTGGTCCACCTCTCGCTCGGAACCAGTCAAAGTGGCATTTTTGATGGATATCGTGTAGCAGCTGCCCCAAAGCAGGTAAAAAACTCAACTAAAGTGCACGAATTGAGGAAATTTTGAAATGTATGAACCAGTCCTGAACACCGAAAAATTCTGTAAAGAACACAGTTTAAAGAAAGGAAACTTCCCTACAAATTTCAACACGTGACGGGGCCCTTTATTCGCACCATGTTTATAGCTGTGGAACCTTTATGTGTAGAGGATAAGCTTTTGTGTCGAAACCTTGCAATTTGTGGTTTATATGCTCAAGCAAAAACCATCCCAATCCATCATATTTTTGCAGTAACCGAATTTGATTGTCCACTGAGGCAATCGTATTTCTGGCGGAAACGCGTGGTAGAATGATTTACCAGCTTCGCTGAGACCCCGGGCTGCCTAAATGGTGCTCAAAAGTTTGGACCGAGACTCTGAACCTAATTGCCTAGTTGCTTTAATCCATCAGGGACATACCATAGGTTTAAAAACTTCAAATACATTGTGCGAATACTGAACGTCGCCAACAGCGCGACTCGCGTGCCATTGGTGAACTCGGCTTGCACGCCTGTTTGTCCTCAAGGCGAGCTCTGATTGGTCGAAAGTGAGGGTGCTAATTCGAAACGTGCTCCAGGTTGCGAATAGCACGATCAAAAGACTCCCAGAATGACGCCTTTCCATACACTACAATTTAGGTACTCTGTACCTGCGTTTTTGGACATTCAATGCACGTTCTGTACTCGAGTACGGCTCTTCTGTTATAACAGGTAAACCCTAGGTATAGCGATGTTCGCACCCGCCCAAAAAGCGCACCTGGCTGCTAAAAAGAATGAGTGAAAACGATTCGGTGTCCCTGGGAAATGTCCCAACTACTTTTTTTCGAAAGATAACTAAAGGTGACAGAATGCGGAACCAGCGAAATCAGAAATCCGCCAATTGAACGTACGAAAAACTAGTGTGCCGTTTAAGTACGTGAACCACTGCCGGAGGAAAAAGCCAACGCCTTGAGAGACAAACGAGGAGTGCACATGTGACCCAGTGTTTGTAGCTGAAGTCTCCAGAGAACGCTATGCGGGCGTGCATTCTACTCCAGCGACCCCGTCACATCCAGCCTTGTCAAGACGTAACTATGAACTGCCTGCATTCAAGGTTGTCTTCTCTGAGGAGAATATTCGTCAACTCTTGCACAAGGCAAACCCCTTCAACGCGTTGAGACCAGACGAGATCCACCCAAGGATATTGATG
This sequence comes from Opisthorchis viverrini, assembly GCF_000715545.1. Taxonomy (NCBI): domain Eukaryota; kingdom Metazoa; phylum Platyhelminthes; class Trematoda; order Opisthorchiida; family Opisthorchiidae; genus Opisthorchis; species Opisthorchis viverrini. The sequence continues at coordinate 47,057 of NW_008752172.1, read as the reverse complement.
GAAAACTCGGTCACACTGCCAAAGCATTTCTGCATGGTGTTTCTTCAGTCGCCCAGCGAAGGCAACCTACCCTCTGCTTGGAAGGAATCGATTGTCACGCCAATCTACGAAACGTGGCCAACTATCACCCGGCAGCAAGATGCCTGTTAGCTTCACTAACGTATCGTGCAGGGTGATGGGACGCCACCAACAACTTGATATCTCCAGTACAACACGGATTGCTTCCTAACCGTTCTTGCTTAATTAACATGCTCGCACTTATGGACAGCTCAACCCAAGCTAAGGACGGAAGACTCACAACGGATAGCATATTTTTCGACTTTTCAAAGCGTTCGATCGAGTCCCACACGTCCTGAAGCTCCATAACCTCGAGTCTCACGGGCTTCAAGAAATTCTGCGTTCTTATCAGGCAGGAAATTCCAAATGAAAGAAGGTCCGACCCACTCTTTTCCGGCACCGCTCTCCATTGCAGTTCCTCAAGACTGTTTTGAAACCACTGCACAACCACTAACCCACCGCTACGCACAACTACGCACTGATGATGTCACCTCGATTGGTGATGAAACGTTTGCAAACAAATTGCCCAGCTCAGCGAACAAGCCAAAGACCATCTACGCTACCTGAGCTACCAACATTCTCCTCTATGGAACCACTTCTGTTTCAGATCCACGCCAATGACCTCCAGGTGTTCTTCCAAGTCCTTGTCTACTTTTTGCGGCTGAGTTGAGATCCTGCGGTTCAAATGCCAGTGCCCTCCAAATAGATGCAGACGCTGCAGAGCAGTGGTTGTTGGACTGGCACCTTTCTCTGAATGGCGAAAAGCTCGTCCATATGTTACCCGGAAGGAGACTCACCGGATGCCTTTGTCGTGCGTGGACGAGGATAGACACTAGAAAGGATTTGGGTATCTGGCTCCCTTTAAACATGTCCTTCCAGCTGCTCAAAAGGCATTTGCCGTTCTACGGACGATTCAGCGAACCTTCCTCCTTATTACTTACATAGACTTTCAGACACTATGGTGATTACGTCAAAACCGCCTCTTGAATACACCAGGCAAGTTGTCTACTCAGTTTGCAAAAAGGCATGCCCCTCGTAGAGTGTGTCCAACGATCTGCAACAAAAACTGTTGCAGGCTATAAATCCATTGATTATTAAACGTGCCTTGCGGTGTTCGTCTCACTTCCCCTGGAGTATCTTTACCTCCGAAGAGATCGAATACCTGTTTGAATAAGGTTTGGCTAACAGGTTTCTCACCATTGGCCCAGAACACACACGGGGACATGGTGAGAAGATTTTCAGGCTTAGGGCGCATACCTTCATTGGGCAAAAATTTTCCTATCTTGGGTAGTTGCTACGTGGAATGATCTTCCTCCGACAGTGGTTCACACTGGATCCAGTACCCAGTTCAAAGCACTTTTAGACGCCTTTTTACTCGAGCCTTCGCGCTGGCAAAATTACTGCTTCACGTGAACGCATTAAAGAACAGTGTTTGTGCCTTTCAGGTGAACGGAAGCCGTTCAACGGCAAGAAAAGACCCGACCAGGGGAGTTTGGGCGGAAGCCTTGTTCCTGTGTATCAATCCGTGAATCCATGAAAGGCAAAAATCTGTTTAAGGAAACACAACCGAACGCCATCTTGTCACCTCAGAGGTCGCGTGCCCCGTCACCGGCAGCCGGTGACAGTGCGCCTTCTGTTTTTTCAGGTAATGCAGAGGTAGCGTCAATCACGTGGTTTTTACTGATTCCTTGAGCACATGGGGTTAGATTGGGTCGATGGGATAAAATAAAAACTGACTAATCCTGTTTGCAACATGGCGTGCGCAGCACCCAGAGGTACCCCTGAACAGACTTATTTTCCAAAGCATTCACTTGGGGACCACCTCAGCGCTATGCACCCACATCCTTTGACAGAATTGGTGCTTCTCCCCAGTACTAGATCATTTTTCAAGCTGATGCGTTTGGCGCCTGACGCAACCTTATCCACTGTAGACCAGGAACCGGGCCGACTAACTACTTGTCACGGACCGGACCGATCGCGGCGGTAATGAAGGGTGACAGAGCTATCCAGATTTGTGAGGACTTTTCTACTGGCCTCAATGCTGCACAGGATATGCCTATTCCAAACGATTTGTTCACAGAACAATGTGGGCAACTGTTTTTCAAGGACTGATCCAGCTGAGGTGTGCGATCTGGTTCATCGTACTAGAATGTCTCTTCGTGTCAGTACGACTCCATTCATACTTCAACGATTCCTGAATACGATGCTGAAGGTTGCCGCCGAATTGCCGTCTGTTTGGACTATCTCACCATTATGGTTTCCAACCCCGACCTCGGCCGTATTCAAGAATAAGTCTCAGAGTGCACCAACTAAAATACATTCAGTTAAGGAATTTCAGAATCGACAGATTCAGTTGAGTCTACGATGAAAGTCTAAATGATGTGCAAATGAGTATATTTGTGAAAAAATGCAGCTTCATGCGGTTGACCAAATATTTAGGTTTTATCATTGGTGAACATAACCACCGACCACATCCGGATAACATTGACGCCATCGAGCGCATGGACGCGCCTCAGATTGTTCCACGGTCTTATCAGCCACTTCTGCCTGCCGTACATCGCCTCCTAGGCTTACTGAACGAAGCACCACAAATGGTCATAGTCGAAAAAGTGGTAACGCGCTATCCGCCCTGTCAGAATCGTGCTGAGTGAAGCATTGGTGTTGAACACTAATGTCATGCTGTCGTTGATGTTGATGATGGAAACCGTTGTGGCACCGGATGCTCCGACCTGTGGCAGTGATTTTTATGTATTCCCTAATAGCATCCAAAAAACCATTTTACACAGTTTCAGATTCCTAACACCAGCCGAGCGCAATTACACAGAAAAAAGTTTTCATGATGGTGCTTGCCGTCAAAACGTTTCGTAAAATGCTCTGTGTTCGTCAGTTTACTTAATTTGCCGGTCACAAACCACTCCTTAGATTTCTCCGACTGGAAAAATGGAATTCTGGTGTTCGTCACTGACCGTCTCTTGCGATGGTGCACTCTACTGGGATGCGGTGTCAAGATCCATTACCAGTTCACCACAGCCTCGGACACCGCGATACACTTTCGCTTCTTAGTGACGCAAGCCCGCCAGAACCAGGAGGGATCCTAGTCTCAGCAGTATCCTTTGAGCTGGGGTTGAATCGCTTGATATTTGAAGCGGTTCACTGACTGCTAACATTGTCCACCAGGCCAGTGACCAAGATCCTGTGCTGGAACAGGTCATCAGTTAACACCGCAGTCAGTGGCCCCGTACCTGTTCGCGAGATGGAGTGATATCTTAATTCAACCATCATGGCACACTAGCGTTAGTTTTTCAGAACGCGTTGTCATTTCAAAGAAGCTGCAGCCATCTGTACCAGAGCAGTTTTCGTAAAGACTGCCCGGGGCAAAAAATGTCTAATAACTTCTGATAGATTCCAAATGTTGCTTGCAGTGTAGTGGGTCACCGAATCCGAAGGCGCTCGCAAATTCCTCAAACGCCAAACAGTGAAGAGCCTAAGGAAATACCGAGAGCTCTGATTAACATCGAAAGCCCGGGAGCTAGAGAAGTCTTTGGTCACCGGAATCAGCCGTGCCCTTTATCAACTGATACGGTCGACTGTCCTACGAAAGCAACGATAAGTGAGAAAGATGGATGATTAATTCACTCGCGAAAAGGTCGTCCGGAAAGATGGACCAGGTAGTTCGAAGAACAGTTTAGCTGGCCTCCTACAACATGGCCTTTGGAGGTGGTGCGTACGGGCGGATGAAATGTAAACCCTAATCATCCGTCAGAAAAAGAAATAAAGCACGATATCTTCATACTGGAACGTAAGAAGCTACCAGGACCGTATGGTCTGTGTCCAGGCCTCTTCAAAGAAGACAGAGAACCTCTGGTAGATGCACTGTATGGCAAGTACATGATTTTTACAGGTAGTAGTGATAATAATAATGGTGTCCGCAAGCGTGATGTTACGGTTTGTGGGTAACAGGTGCACGCTAAAGCACGGGATGAGTTTGGTTTTCTTCCAAAAATACCTGCGGCTTCTCTTCGAACCCTAGAAATTCGTCGTCGGCATATTCCCGATCCATGGGACCTTCTTCAGTACCTATTCAACACCAGTATTCGTCTAATTATTTTTTCGATCATGAAATTAAATAGGAGTGGAGGGAACGGTACCCGTTCGTAGCTTTTATTGCCCTAACCTCAGTATTCCTTGGTCGGACTATATCGGAAAATGATCAAATAACGCTACCCTTGAGTGCGTGACCTTATTAAGACATTGGCAGGCACCACTCGGTGTCCTCATAAAAGTCAGCACGCTCTCAAGAGAATCATCCCGTTTCAACCAATTTGGGTCATTTGACGCACTGGGGGCGAGATGGCTCAAGTGGTTAGAGTGCGAATTTACTGGCCGGAAGGTTCGTGGTTCGAACCCGACCTCTGCCTCTCGACTTCCCCTGTCTAAACTTGGGCAACATGGTAGTATCCCAGCCCTCGTGCAACCTTCGGGTAACATGAAAGTTAGGCACCGAAAGGATGCCACAACTGAACGATTTGACGCGCTGATTCCTATAACGGATCCTCTTAAATTTCTGCGGAGTTGTTCGGACGGTAAAAACTGACAAGAGTTTTAGCACCGCCGCTCACCGATCTTCTAAACCATTCCTGCCAATATTTAACGGCGATCGCAATTTTGAGCTCATTTCGATGGACGCGTGTTATTTCTGGAGTAAACCTTTTCGAATTTGTCATATGACGCCTCATTTTAAGATGTCCTCCATTTCAGTGTGATTGATACCTTACAGTTTCTGGATATTCTACTTTACGTCCAACACGCGATGTCAGGTATCAAATTATATCTTAATGATATCTACATTCCAGACTCTGATTCCACTTGGCCTGCAACCGATGATTTCGGATCAAGATTTCTGGAAATTGATGAGTATGAGTGCTCGCAATACAACCAAGTACCTAGGGTATGGATATTAACAGTCAATTTTTCTTGAATCTTGTTTCACTGTACTTAATTTGAGCTACACTTTCGTCGCGGAGAGTCCAGCACTTTCTTACCGCGAACTCCTCACAGGGTCTTATTGTTATCAGAAGTATGGTGTTTTCTACTTCTGTGGCCCAGATAGGTCATCAGCTGAGGGTTGAGTGTTCCATGGCTTGTATTAAGCCTTAATTTTCTGACAGCTGGTGCCGAGGCTTGGGTGACCTGGAAGTATCTCATGTTCTTCTCCCTGGGTGCCTATGCAGTGGAATAGCAACTTGATTCAACAGTTTGACTTTTTGGCATATCTGTGGTTATCATCCAGGTTTACTGCTGCTAATAGGGGGGCGAGATGGCTTAGTAGTTAGAGCGCGGTTTCGCGGATTCGCTGATACGACCTCTGCATGTCGACTCTTCCTTTCTAGGTTGGGCAGCCTGGTAGTATCCCAGCCCTCGTGCTTCCCTCGTTTGGCACGGCAGTTAGGCACCGAAAGGGTGTTACAGCTGAACGACTTTTTTACACTGCTGCTAATGGTGTCAATCCTTTTACATTTTAGTCGCGGGCGCGGAACAGTGAGCTCTGTTCATTGACCGCAGCTTCGGGCTGACTTTGCTGTTGCACGCTATAGACCCACATAAGTGCGTAAGCAAATGTCATCCTCATCGCTAGTTCGTTACCAGATCGCCTGCAGTGTTCTGACATGCAGAAATAGAACGGATGGTCAACTGACAGTGTTTGACCACATTTTGTGCTACGAAAAAACGAGGAATTAACCGTCAGCATGTCTTCTGGTGCCCAAGTAGTCCTCTCTCGGGGAACCTGATTTTGTTTGGAGAACACCGAGCCCAGAAAGTGTCCTGTAGAGTAATAGCAAGGCCAGTCCTAAAGTTTTTACACATTCCTTTATCATTGAAACCAACACCAGTTTGTTAACATTACCTCACATTAGGACAAGCAAATTGTTGCCTTTGGTCGAAATAGAATTTTGGATGTATCATCAAAAAATCATGCGTCTAAGGATTTCTCCTTAGTTTATTCTAAAATAACCGAAATAATCTTACCAGTGTGCTCCACTGTTCAGTTTTCACAGTAGTTTGCGAAAAGTATCTATTTGCACTGTGCAGATGTAGATGACTGGCGCGCCTAGGCTTTACTTTCGGGCTTTCTTCAACACTGTATGTTCTTGGGCCCAATTCCAAAACAGGTCTTAGGTTGCGGCGTTTCCATCACGATCCTTAGGCCCAACAACAAAGTTCTAACCAGGTCCTGGTTACGAACTCAAGTGGTCGCGTTCGTTCATCGATGTGTTTGTAGACCCTCACAAGCGTGCAAACAAAATATCGATTATGGATAGGCGTCTTCCACCGTCTACCGTCCGAATCACATTAATTCCTATCAGCATAGGCACGTGTTGCGCCAGTGATAAGGTGGTTATGGTTAGTGGTGCTTCGTTCCTGAATAGACGTGTGCGAAGGACTGATGCGCAATTAGCCTCAAATCGTGCGCTGGACGATTGTGAATCTCTTTATTTCGCTAGGGAACTTGTGGATACTGCAGATGTTTGGGTGGCAAATACTTTCCGCAAGGGGGTGGTATTATTTGGTTCAATATGGTTTCATTGTATTTCTCTAGTTTGAGATTCAAATCCAATACTTTGAACCTTCATGGCAGTAAATTTCACTCGAGGTGGAAGAATGAACAAATAGTCGTTTGTAGCCAAGTAAGGATAAATAATACAGTTCGCTTACAGGGCTCCTCGGTTTTTTATCATAGACTGGTCTCATTGACGGACTTAACTAAAAATTACGAGATCTGCTATCAATCTATAGGTCGCTAGTATCTTATGATTACCACTCGCAATTCAAGGACCCTCCTTAATAGTGGATACTGCTATCGATTCAGCCCATTTGGTTAGGATCCGTCACGAAGAGACTGGACCTTACCGTGGTGTGACGGTTTGCGCACCTCAGCGATCCATTGAGCTGTACTGGAGAGTGTCCCGCGACACTCCCAGAGTCTCTCATACCAGGTTGGTCACTGGTTAGAGGTCTGACGAACACAGTCTCCTGGCCCTCCAGGTTGGGGGTTGGAACATGTGGCCACTTGTTCCGTAGAAATGGTAATGCATTCGCATTTCCCGCCAAACACCGCTGCCTTGCGGTTAGGCTTTTGAGCCAAAGGCTTTGGTTGAGGACCCTAATCGTCCTCCTGTCTAGGTGTGGGCGCCCTGGCAGTATCCCAGCCCACGTACAACCATGAATTGCACATA
>NW_008752172.1:5949-36795 GCF_000715545.1 Opisthorchis viverrini | reverse complement strand
GAAATGATTGTGTTAAGCTAGCACTAAGTCCCTCCCCCATCCACCTTTATTCTTTTCTTTACAATAAGGCTTTCAAATAAGTCATGATTGTACGGCAGTGAAGCATCGGTGTTGAACACTGATGTCATGCTGTCGATGATGATGATGATTTGGTTAGGTAAATAAGTCCGAAGGAAGGTTTTACCGCTGGCGGATTCAGCGTACACATTCTTTATACATTATTTCTATTTTCACGGGAGACAACTGAATCCCAAATTTCTTGTTGATGATGATGATTTGGTTAGGTAAATAAGTCGGACCGAAGGTTTTACCGCTGGCGGATTCAGCGTACACATTCTTTATACATTATTTCTATTTTCACGGGAGACAACTGAATCCCAGCTAAATTTCTTGTTTATGCTGCTCTGCTTAATCATAAACGAGGAATTGAGATGAGTCTCCCGTAGTATGTCTGATTTTGCATAATTTGGCTTCAAGTAGAACATAGGGTTGACGGAAGCTCAGACTGCGCTCACCTAATGAGTTTGAATAGGAAGAGCGAAGCCGGTCGTGGACAATCGAAGCGTTTTCAGTAGCCTTGGCAGTAGTGTGTTACGTCTGTAGAGTGGGTGGATGTTTGTGATGTAGCTGGAGTGAGAAATTGCAGTCGCTTATTTCCGAAGCTGTTTGGTGCTCCAACTTCATTGTCCGATTCATGTGATTATGCTTCCTTCGGGGTGTCTGGTACCGGATATCGAGCGAAATTCGGCGTAGTTAGGAAGCGCAAGGCACCGGAGTGCGAGACTTCCAGTTTAGTTGGAGTATACTACAGTTCTAACCACCATACATATTCGTGCCATAGCAATCAAGTTTAGGAGTTCACCTACTTTCAGTTAGTGAGCAGCCCGTGTTCATTTTCTGGTGAGCTGTTTTGCGTTCTGCACATTACTTCCGATTTGTTAGATTAATCGCTTTCGTGTGTTTCGTATGCTGCATGGGAGTGGGGGTGGGGGAGTGGGGAGCAGTGAGGAGTGGGGAGTGGGGCAGCAGTAACTCCAAGATACCGATTCTGTCACAGGCGTACATATTGAACCTGTGACCGCTTGCGGTACTCCTCAGATGGATCTACCTCCTCAGCGGACCTCCTTGTGACCCTTGGTTGACTGTGTGCATCTCTGCCCAAAAAATCAGCTTCATGGCTCTTCGCTTTAAGTAGTCTGTTTTAGAAGACCGTTATGTTTTATCGTTGCCTGCTTCATCATTATCTATGATTTTATCAGCATAAATGATGTGTAAGGCGATTTCATAAAGGTATGGCTTGTGTTGGTGCAAGCAATGGTAAAGTGAACTGGCGACTAGAATGCCTAGTGACTGTCCAAGATGGAAATAATCTCAATTGAAAGTCACACGGACAAATCAAATCTTTTCTGGTTCCATCGTTTTTATGATCTTTTGAACGACTAGGTTCGGAGCTTTTCCTCGATTACAGCCGTCTTCGATATAGTTAATCCGTCTTCTCTGTTTTTGACGTTCACTCTGAGGCCTTTTGGTAAATTGCATTTCTAAGTCACTGCTTCACATTTGTTTTGTTCTAGTTTGACCTGATTAATGCAGGGAATGGTAGCTTAACATCTCCCAATTGGTCTTTGATCTTGTTAGCTCCCGTAGCTGACCAACAGGGTAAAGGTAACTTAGGTTATGGTCACCAGATGTTCCGGTTTTGAGTAAAACGCCTTCCCCGCGTAAGGTCTCCGAATAAGAATGCACCATTTAACCATAAGCGGTGTGAAGAGCTCCTTGGAAAACACCATATTCACCAGCGGAAGCAACACACGACCCACTACCGCGCAACGAGGAGTAATGTACTGAAAAGGACAATGAAATGAGACAGTCGAATGTTAAGAACTACAGTAAGGTCGGTGCGTAAATGTACATAGAATCATCTCCGTTCTGATAAAAGGAGGTTCAGATGGATGAGTCAGATCAGCTCAACCGTTTTTCCCCACCGTTTTTATTTCGTTCGTCACTTAACTTGACTTAACTTTTGGTAATTCATGTTATGTCTATCCCATCGTTCATCTTACCCGGGTTTGTGTATGGAAGAATAACATTCATCTATAGACGATAGCTTGGTCCATGGAACAGCCCCGCAGTTTATGATTCTAAATGTTTGTTTTCCCAAAGCAACCTTCGGGGAACAGGACACACATGTCTGGGGTGACGTAGATCGCCGCTATGGACCTTCAAGGAGAGCGTATCCTTTCCGGCGGGTTTCCCTGAAAGACTTACCATAGTGGTGCATGATGCACTGACAATTAGAGACTTGACGTTTTACTATACCATCGATTATCCCGCTGTGCATACTAATGAGTTTAATAACCGATACAGACAGTCCTAATGCGGCCTTCTGTTTTGCTTCTGCTACGAACGTTCGCCCCAGTTACCTCGTCAACGAGCCTTCTCGAAACAAGCAGCGGATGCGGACGCCGTTCCAGTTAAACGGAATGAAGCTCGCAGAACCCGTGGTGTCCGTGTGCGCTCGTACCTTGCAATGGAAGAGGGGAGGGATGAAAGCGATGTTGATGAGGTTGGTGGTGTCTCTTTACCTGGACTTCGGTCAAGACGAACCAGTGGTTACTCTCGCACGAAGTTGGATCAAAATTCCGAGGAAGTTGAGGATGATGATCCGGAAATTTCGAGCTTCCAAAAACCCAGACTGCTAACGGCAAGGCAGTTGAGTCTGCAAAGGCATCGGGCTGCAACGGTTGACACAGTCACTCACTCGGGAATCAAACAGCATTCTGGTCCGGAATCCGACCTTCTGACATTGGAAAGTTTGGAAGCTCCAAGGCGAATTACATCGCCTACTCCGGAACAGTTGGATGCACGCCAGCGAAATATTGCACGTCGCCGGGAGTCCGCAAAGCACAGAGCAGAGCTGCAAAAGCGACAGACCGTTGAGAGGCTTTTAAAGGTGAGTCAAGTAAATAAGTATGTAATCTGTTATGGTGGAGGTCACACAGCGGTTGACTGGTCGGCAGCTACTTTGTAAGACTCTCTGGAGTGTGAAAAGGTTGTAATGTCAGCAGCCCTCCTCGTAATGGATTACCGTGAATAAGACACATCACCCTTTAGACAGGTAAGCACGTTGTTCGCCACTCAGATTCCAATGAGACCTAGCCGTCCACTTTTAGGTGATGTGTTCGCATTTCCTAGTCACGCCCGGTGGATTGATTAAAAGAGCAAAAACGGGTTCCGAAACCAGGCACCATCCGAAAACATGTGTGGCACAGATTTTTTATCAGCTTTGGAAGATCATGTGTTTTCGACAGCATTGTAAGACGAATGGTAACTGACACTAGGTCGAGTCATTAACTATCAACCCTTACACAGAGGACACTATGTATACTGTCTCACGATCGCCTGTTGAAAAGGCATGTGAAATAAACCGTCATTGATCTACAGGCGAAATACTCTGCTCTCCCTTATTTTAGGCTATAGTGTTGATCACTGGTTCTGCATTTTTGTGTAACCCGTGTCTATGATTGTGAGGGCTATAAAACAACCGTTTCATATCCATGTTAGATTCTGGATTCGCTTTGAGCCTATTTAAGTAATACCTTGAAGTCTGGATGCTTCGAAACGGTTTCTTATATAGATGTAGTACTGTATTGACAATGAGATGCAACACCGTTGTCTATAAATGTGTGATTTGCTGCGTGATCGAATCAGCACTTTTGAAAGGACTCGGTTTTACGTTGTCTTTCCACATGGTGCTGATTGCAACTTTATTTCATGGTAATCCGGTGTGAAACTGTTGGACCAACGAAAGATCCTATCATCAGAATATTAAATGAAGTAATTCGATCTGTGCGATATCCGGCTGATTGCTATGACTTGTTGCGGAATATTGCTTAGAGAAGCAGCGTTCAGTCGATTTAGTGTGGCATATTTGGTAGCTTTTCTGTGGTGCAAGATATGTTCGTAATGTACCGAGAGTTCATCCGTTCGTTTATTTGAGTGGTTGATTACACTCTATTTCCTTTAGCCTGATGCATCCTCGGTTTCTCGTCTCTCGGTGAATGCACGTCCTTGTCCTCCTAGAAGCGTTTTTATGCGAATAACCTTAGACATGTCATACAGCTCCTTACCTGAATACATATTTTGTTCTGTTCAGTGGTTAATGCTCAACGGTTGTGATGCAAAAAATACTACTGAGTGTGACAACTCAACGAGTTCTTAGATAGTCCAGAACTAGCTGTACGAACCCCCTCATTAAGACCTCGCCAAGATTTATAGGTAAACTAATGATAAATTACCTATAAAGCACAGTTATTCGAACTTAGGACTGCGTAATGGAACATGGGCGAGACAGCCGAAGTGGTTAGAGAGCGAAATTACTGATAGGAAGGTCCGTGGTTCGAACTCGCCCTCTGCCTCTCGACTTCCCCTGTCTAGGCTTGGGCAACGTGGCAGTATCCCAGCCCTCGTGCAACCTTCGGGTGGCATGGCAGTTAGGCACCGGAAGGGTGCTACAGCTGAACGATAATGGAACATAACGTACCGTAGTAGGCAGCTATTGGGCCTATCAGCGACGCAGTCATCCGACTTTCGCCTGTGATACTGACATTTGTTCACACATCTTACCACATGATTTATGTCCCTCTCGACCACAGGTTAACGCTGATTCTGAAGGTTTTATGAAACGTTCCCGGGGACGTGGGGCCCGAGGAGGTACTCGAGGCTTTTCACATTCGGCTTCTGCCACTTCCTTGTTATCTGTATCATCCAACATGTCGGGTATCTATGACGAATCGGAATCCTCCACAGCGGCAATCACTGCTCGTGTTGACGAAGATGATGAAGATTCTGGTCAAGACACAGCGACTGAAGCGTTGGATCTGGACCTCATTGCTCGAATATCTTTGGCAAAACAACATGGCCTTAGTGATTCTCTGATGGACCCCAGCCGCGATCATATCCGGTGCATTTCCTCCATTCGCTTATCTCCCTCAAATCGCGTCTGCTTCCCGCCAAATATCGATGCGGCGTTAAGCATGTCAACATCCAAGGAGCCCCCTCCAGTACCTCCAACTCGCCTTTGCGGCTTAGGGTGCGGACGTCCACGGCGGTACACCTGCTCAACCACTGGAGTACCACTCTGTAGCTTAGCTTGTTACAGACAAAATATAGTCAATGTGGCCAAACAGAACAATACGGCACTCGTCAGTCGATGACCACTTCCATCTTTCACTCGTTTTAATCCAAGTGCATTCTATTTGCCATCTTAAATCCCGCGGTATTTATTGTTTTCTTATGAGTCTTGTACATAGCTCTTGTTAATACACAAACTCCCCTGATTTTATGACTGGAATTTGGTTATGTTGTTCAGTTTTTGGCTGTGAATCGTGCACTTTCTTCAGATTTCTCTCATTCGCTGACGAGTAGGAGAGTAGCGAGAATACGGACATGCAGCAACTCGGTAGCGGGAATCGTGTACGTTTGATCACTAATCATATACGTCATTCTGTATTGTCAACAACATACTGAATATACGGGCGTTACATCAGTCACAAGTAAAACATACGGTTGACGGAAACTCAGGAACTGCGTCTGTCTGATGAGACCTGAGAAGAGCGAAACCTGTCGTGGGAAAATACGCCTCACGTTGCCCATTGTCTTAAAGTCATGCGTGTTTCGACCTGATGTCTGCATCTTAGATATTTTGTTGATGACTTTCGACAGCCTGACTGACGGGCCTTTTATCCAGGTTGCCGAATCCAGTCGCACCGACCTAACTTTTCAGTGAAACTCGACTGTGTGATCAGGGAAGTTTACAGATAGCTGAATATCCCCTCTACTGGCCTGGAACTCTACTGGAGAAACATGAATTCGGATTTTCATTGGTTATTCGAATGGAAGTGTTAGCTGAACCGTACTGTCTCAATGAGAGATTCATAGTGCCCTTCTTTGGCTGCCAGGAAGACTTTTCGCCACTGTTGTCGGTGTGTAAGTTCCTACGATGTCTCATCCAGAGGCTGCGCAGGAGAGCTTCTATAATCAGTTATTAGCTATCGTCATATCCATTCGGTCACCGGACCACTTGCTCCTCTTGATCATTTTGAAGTTTCGAATCGGTCGTTGCTTTCGGAACTGGAGCCACGAACATGTGTCCACTAGATAAATCTGACATTTTCACTACATGGTTCAGTGCTTGGAAATGCCCGTTGCGACTTGTATGCTTCCCAGACTGAACATGGATATTCTTTGGATCATATTATTGTTCGTGTTGCAACTCTGTAGGTGCTGGGTGATTCAGGGGATTGATGGAACTTATTCTATAGCATTTGATAGTCTAAGTAATTGAGTGAGAAATCCCAAGAGAGAAGACAAAGGAGACCGAACGAAGATCAGCGATATTGAGGGTGAACCAATGGAAGAAAGAGTGCTACGATTCAGTTGGCTAGACCAGAGAGAAGATGAGATTTTACTAAAATACTACGAAAGTTCTGAGTGTTCGTTAGGACCCGATCGTCCCAACACCTGCCCTTTCAAAATATGTGTGGGTTTTCAGATGTGGATTTACCTACATTGGTGCAAATGGTTTTGGATTACGGCCGGACCACTGTCTTAGTGTGCATGTGGATTCGGCTGGCATTTGTCTGTTTGCATAGGGGCACATGGTAACTCAACATTATCCACAGGATTCCAGTTCTCTGATGTGGCCGGTGCAACATATCCAAGGCGAAGTGTGTTTGCGTGATGGGCAGACTGTACGTCGACTTCGTAGATGACGTTACCTATAGGGCGCTTGATGTAATCATGAGTCCATTTCTCTCCGCCGTTGTGATAGTCCTTAATCAAAACCGAAACACTTGGCTTATAGGTAGTGTGAACGGCATCCTGTTGGCGATTGAACTCTCTTTCTCTCTCCATATGTGTTCCTTTTTGGTAGATGCGGGGAAGATAGGTGTACCACTTTCATGGGAAAACGAGTTTCACGCCCGAAAAGCGCTTTCGCGAGTGCGCTGTTTGGCACGTTTAGATCAGGTGTTGCACGGAGCTGTGGGTTGGTTGTCTATAGCGAAAATGCTGGTGACTACATAGTAAACATGTTGAGTGCAACTCTGATATTTCAACCAGCCAGGTAGCTTTTATCAGGGAACTGACATTAGAACATTATCAGCGTGGCCAGCCAAAGGCTGGTCTACAAACCGCCAATGTGCGTGGGCCCTACCGATTGTGCTACACAAAATGCATCACGCCTTCGAACTAGATTGTCGTATCGCATGCGGTCGGTCGTGCTTGAGTGGCGTAAAAGATCCTTGTCATGCGACGAAATTCAATATCAACCAGCTGCTGGAGCAGTATACGCCGCAGAGGTTCTGAGAGGTCATACCTCACAGTTTGTTCAGTTCAACGGCACCACATGTTTCCATCAAGGTCTGTGTCAGGACGACTTCATTCAAGCTATTCGGTCTGAAAACAAAAGAAGTCAACACGTTTAATAAAAAATGTGGTTTTATTCCTTCATGGGTCGAAAAGGACAACAGCTTTTTTGAAGACTAACAATTGTCCGACTCGTCATATTGGGGCTTGTGCTGGATATAAGGACAATGCATTGAGTTTTGGGTTAACGAGAATCAAGAGTTCCAGATATCCTAAGGAATTCTTTGGAGTATCGGAAATCTGTGGACTGAGAATGTATTACCTCTCATATATCCAAATTACGAAGGATGTGCTTTGAAGACGGCTACTGAACTGCAAAACGTAAAGACTGTTCAGGAAGACGGAATACCTATTGAATTGTTCAATATGTACGGTTCAATGTTGGGAGGCAAAGTCTTCTACATGATGTGTACAGTAATGGAGACCGAAAGTGTCCCACCTGAATTCAACGGCTCACCAGTGCTCAAAAGAAAGGGAAGCCGACGGAAAACGGACGACTGTCGAGGAATCGGCCTTCTCCGCACTGCAAACAAAGTGCGCGCAAGCAGCCTGCTCAACCGACAGAACAACTTGGATTTCGAAATGAGCGTAGCTCGAGTAACCCTATCTTCGTAGTGTGTTATCTACAATGGAAGGGGACCGTTGCCTTTAACGAACTCTGAAAATCGTTTCCCAAATTTCCATAATACATTTCACCTATCGGATGCAGGGACGGAGCTTGGACACCAGAACGTAGTATACACCGTTAAACCGGTAGCCGTCCGTTTTTTCTGACCGATCTTACTTCTTGGGTTTTGCGTCCGTATCAGTGGCTTTCAGGGAGCACGAAACTCGTGGTCGCTTGGCTTAAGTCATCCACCTTTGTTTGGGAATTGACGATACACCGGGTTGTTGCTAATTTGGCAAAACTTGCTATCGGCTGTGTCGATAGCCAGTCGCCTATTCCGATTTGGATTCTTATATCGAACGCGACAGAAAGATATTTTCGTATGCAGTATGCTTAATCTTCCTGTTCTGTGCATTTCCCAATAAGGAATGTGAACCTCCTACCTTCGGGTTCGAAATGAAACACCACTACGGAAATAAACACGTTTAATTAAAACTAAATGAGGTATGGTCTACCTAGCTCTCCTGTTTAGGCTATCACTAGCTTCACACGATAAACACATAAACATAGTCATTTGGGACGTCCACCACCTCCTTGTTGATGACTGTGTCGGAGATTTCTGTAGCCGCTGCTGGAATACAATTTTAGTGAGTTGAGGGCAAAGTTTAGGTCATACATATCATTAACGAGTCAGATACTCCACGTTTTGTTTTATTTTTTGCTTGCCTAGTGCGCCTGTCCATTCCAGGCGTCTGAACGGAAGCGAACTATCACAATTTTCCGACTGTTTAGAACTCCCTCAAATTCACCCTTCCAGACGTTCACATGTCACGCCTGTTTTTAGGAAGATAATCGTTGTGAATTTTACGACTCCATTCATTGATTTCCACATGATGATCCTCCAACAAGAACGGATAAGAGAGAAGCAACCCTAAACACACTGGTCCATGATTTACTCCTACTCGTGTTCGGAAAGGTCGACTAGGATTTTTTTCACACAAGCGAAGGATTTAACTAACCTTTTAAGTGGTCCATTTAAAGGGGGATGATTTTGTCCGCCTTCGGTGTCTCTTCAGATTTTTGTTGTACGGAGTGCGGTTATTTTATTTAGTAAAGCTACTGAGTGTTGTGCAGTAGTGTAAAACTATGACAATTCCGTTGCTGCTGAACTCCGTTGAAATACTTTCGACTCCCGGTGTGAATTGCACTGAATAACCGTACCAGACCAGAGTGCTATTTGAAAACTCAAAATTGTAAACACGCTTTTCTAGCCCACCTGACGGCGACATATTGTCTCACATGGTTAGATGGGTGAGGGTAGCTTTTTGTTTGTTCCACTTATCTATCTGTATGTGCCTCTGGAAGAAGCGTAGTCGGTTGACTTTCATGTTACAATTGGTCCTAACGCGAAGGTAACGGTGGTGATATATTTTGTCCCGATGCACACCGGATTTTCGAGTGTAGACAGTGCGTGCGTTGTTTCTTCAGGGCCTCCACGCATATGAACGTGCCTGCCTTTGAATAGAAGTTGACGTTTACGTGGTAGCAAGTTTCCTTTATAAACCTAATCGTTACATTTACTGCATACTATCTCCTGCGCCCAACGTCACTATTTTCAGAAGGCAAATTTTCACACCACACCAGGTATGGAACCTTGGCAGTCAAATTAGTGATGAGTTGCAGGTAAAACCTGGCAATACGTATTTTGTCTTAGAAGGCTTGACTGCAATTCAGTAATAAACTAGGAAAAGGGCCAGAAATTTCAGTACATTCCCAATGTTAGGAAGTCCAGGCAAATTTCATAAGACTTCTCGGTAAACTTTAAATGACTGTCAAATAAAGTAGAGAACAAACTGGTGAAGTGTTACCATATTAGTATAGAGCTGAATGACTGTGGTTGGGTAATCGACTCGGTATCTGAGTTTTAGCTTTTCCTACGGTAGGTCGTTCGGGGCATCAGGATGTTCTGTTAGACTCTGTATACACTCGAGTGGATCACGTATAGATTACTCAAAATAAATATCAATAAATACATATCCTACATTCAGGTTTCTTAAAGTACCATAGATACTCCCAGCCTTTCAGGCGATTAAAAGAACTCACAGGAACTAAAATCTTACGACTTGCCGGCAGCTCCTACCAGTCGACCAAAACAGGTCAATTGATTGGCAAAATACACTCGTTTGCAAACAAATTAGGCTTTGCGGGAAACTCACCTGGAACCCAGCTGAATCCTTCTTTTGTGTGTAGGACTGCGCCTACTTGATGAACTCCAAGAAAGCGAAACCGCTCGTGGGCTGTCGAAGAATCTTCAGCATCCTTATGAGAAGTACATTACGTACAGGTCAAGTGATTCCTCCAGTTTATACGTTCACGACAACATATCGTTGAGATCAACGTAATGACCTGGAGAGCTAGCCCAAATTCAACTGTGATTTATCTCATTGACTAATGAAGTGCTTTTGATGGAGGTAAGATTAAAATTGAACCTCCGATTGTGTATTTACATTTCATCGGTTTAGTCTACCGACCACGCTATAAACCGTCCGTGGTGAGTTGACCTCGTATTTGCCAAAGCCTACATGTTTAAGGATTTTGCTCTCCTCTTTTGTTTATTGTCCTTTTGACTTCGTAGGAGCATCAGAAAATGGTTTTTCATGGAATACTGCGGACTTGTGCCGCTACTGTGTGCTGTATACAGCAGAACAAGCCGTATGTATAAGTCTGAGGCCAGTTGCCTATGCGTCGCGCCAGACGCATGTCAGACGTGCCCCCACTACGACATGGATGATGCACACGGTAGTTACCGCTGTTCTCAAGTGAAGGTGTCTGTCGTACGACGAGCTATTTGTGGCTTGCGCGGCTAGGCAAGCGTACTTGTCACACTTCTCGTTCCTGTGATACGATGGCTTGGTTTCTTGAGTTATTCGATCGCCAATTCGGCTGACTTTTCTTCGAAATTACCTTACCAAGCAATTTTCCAACCTCTGTTGTGCACTCCATGTGCTAGTTTAGTCATGGTCCACTGCTGTGGAAGTTGCTGGATGGTCAATTGCCTGAGTAAGTCAAAGATCTGGCCGATTCTAAAAGTCACACAGTATGTTACTGGGGCCGAGCTGGGAGGTATTCACGAAACTTGATTCCCTCATAGGTGGCTGCTTGATGACCCCTGGCACAGTGCGTAGGCTAGTATATCTCACTCATATCATCAACCTGTATACCTGAAAATTCCCGATGGGAACAAAGGACGTGACTGGCGAAGAGTTCGTTCATGGTCATCTTTAAAGTAAGGGAACATGTGGTTGCACAGGGACTACATTTCTACAAGGGCAATCAGGCTACACACTCCCTAATAGCTCTTGTTTTGAATGGCACCCCATCTTTCTTGATGCGGGTAATTTCCAGACCAGACAGCTTCGCCCTGTCTTCGCATCAGTCTTTTGGGGACACTGTCTTGGATGCATCGCTTTTCTTACAGACAAAAGGTCAAGAGGTAATTTTTACCTGGGGTTTAACTGACGATTTTCTGTCCAACCAATTTTCCGTACGCACTGAGCCATTATCACTACTATTTTGACTTCAAATTCAGTTTTCATTTACACGTTGATTTGGTTCTAAGGGAAGACTCAGTTGAATCTCTCGTTTACGGTGGCCTTCAACTGAAAGCTCTGTACAGACTGCATCGTGTTTTGGTTGGTACGACATTCAAGATTGAAGGTGATTCCATGCTACTCATATGCTTTGGACTAAGTAGTTTCTTACTTTCCACATATGACCGACAGCACGAAGACCGGTTAAGCACTAATGAGATGGATGGGATAGTGTTAGGGAGATAACTTATCTCACTCGGAAACATGAAAAGGTTTTACTTGTTGGTCCAACTGACGGTAGAGAGAGAAAGGAGTAGTTCCGAAATATGATATTCCTATCCTTCCAACTAGGGGCAACGATCAGTTTCAAGATGCTTCTTTACTACACGAATAGCCCATTTTAGCGATCTGCAAAATGCAAGAATTCTGAATCGTGCTAGATGAAATCGGTTAAGTTTATTAGGGTACATGTGTTTCGGACTACAGCGGTCGCTTACTTCGATTGTTTACGATACCGGTTTAAGCTTTAAACCAGGTGAGTGTACTTCGAGAAGAAAGAAGGCTATTATGTTTTAACACCTGGTCCTATTGTTCTTCGAATTATTAGAAGGGAAAAAACCATCACTATTATTCCGGCATCTTGTCCCATTAGGCAAACTCATCTAATGGAGTTTAGTTCATGTAAACATTGTGATTAGGGAGAGAGCGTTTCACGCATAGACAAGTCTTCATATCATAAATCAGAGATAACATCCGAATAGCTTGATCGATTCATGAAATCCACTTGCCATGAGGTTTATTGTTGAGAGGTGTACATAATCGTTTTCTAACTTCGGGTATTACTTTCTGGTATGATCGAAGCAGAACTGATTAAAGATCCCAACGCACACTGCATGTTTTGAACAACTTATTCCCCGGTATCGCTGGGTGGTAAAGTGGTTGCGATGACCTGTTGCCATTCCGAAGAAAAGGGGCGTACTCAGGAGACAAAAAAGCAGATCGTTGTATCGAACGCTTAAAAAGAGATTGAAACAGATGCAGATGTCACCTTTTCAGAAGCATTCGGATGCGGTAAACATACGTATTATTTTTCAAACGTTTTTAAGGCGTATTTTTATCTTTGCAATCTCGGGATCACCAGAACCTGGGTGAAGCACACAAGTTGGTTAAACTTCTAAACAGACCAAGTATCGCCATACTCTGGTTGTTTAGTCACCCAAAACTTGGCTATTTGTTTTTTCTCTCGTCGCTTGAGTATGCTTTGTTCCGTCTGGCATGTGTAGAGAAGGCGTTGCTCATTCAGAATATGCAAATGTGACTTGAAAACTAAAACAGTATTGCATGCCAACCAATGTTTGGCTCCTAGGAGACAGGATATACACCATTTCTCACTAGTACAAGCTCAAATCCCCGCACATCAGTCACATTTTGTATATCGATAAAACCAATTCAGCGGAGAGCGTTCAAATCGGTTGTTGCAAACCAGCTGATGTACAAACTAGTAGGTACATATTCACCTCAAGATTGTGATCTCGGTCACCTACTCAATCGGAAAATGTTCGCTTCATGAAAAACTCAGTTCCCTGAAAACATGTAAAACACACTGATGAAACGCAATATTCAACCCAGCGAGAACCAGAGATGCTGGTCAACTCTCGTGAACTGATACTGCTCCAAACTTAGGTGTGATCATTTTACGATGGAATCCATCCGTACTCTTTTAAAAGGCCAGATATATTGCACAACACTGCGCTTAACTAATAAAACGGTGCACATACAGGAGTAGTGGCACATCACCTGTAAACCGTTGCATTCAAAATTTGGCGCCTGGACGCCAGGTTCTCCAGACTTGTTTGTAATTCGGAGACAATCTTGACCACTACTTTAAGCATCTGCAAAACGCGAGCATCTGGTAAATTTGACATTATGTTTGGCGTTGGACGAATGCAATCTTCTGAAACCGGACGCATCTGCTTCGGTCACTGCCCAGCCACTGACGGACTGGTTGTCTTGAAAGACGAACTAGACAGAAACATGAACGAAGGCAAAATTTATAGCCGAAATCGCAGCCAGTGCTCAATAGACCCCCAAATGACGACGCCTAACGGCGGCTTGGCATGGCGAGAATTACAGGAATGTTACAGTGCCGAAAAAGACGTCAGTCATTCAGCAGCATTTGAAAGCCTAAACAACCAAGGGTGGGTAGCGGTTCTTCTCATGGATAGAGGAAGTGTCGTTACTGAGATAATACATAAATGAATGGCAGAGATCATATACGAACCCCCTACGATTACACGCACATCTAAACGTCGAATGTTCTCGTTGAATACATGAGAAATTCGGCCACATATCCAAATAATAAATTACATAAAGGAGGATGATCCTGAGGATTGCAATGGAAGATATTCAAGCCAGAACCAACGAGGAAAACAATTTGTTGAGATCAGTCCTTTCCAGTTCTAGCTCACTAACGTACTGGACAGCAAAACCACCTGAAGCACTCAGATTAGTTAACAACAAAAAATGCTATACGAGTTTAAATTCAACTGAAATTAACTAATAAGAAGCACACCCCAAATCTCATGAAGTTGTCCATCCAGAAGACACTTCAGTTGGATCACCCCTTATCGACGTAGCACTGCAAGTCTGCAAACAGCAAGCATGTGAACAATCAATGAAACTTTTTTGTTAAAGATATTACCATTGTGTCTGGTAATAGATTGAAGTCGAATAACCTTTACACGCATCTCATTTGCGTGTTTCTGAACCTCTAGCTCAGAAAAGAAGTATTTGGCTAGCGAATCCTGTCCTTCGGTCTGCCATTCCAAATACAACCAGAAGTGACGTCTTTTTCATCACAATACACCGAACACCAAATGCATCTTATATACTGGCGTCTTTCAGGAGCAGTTATCCGGTGATTCACTCTTCAATCCTCTAACGCGTCGAAGGTGCTTAGCGTGGTACTGCCTCTATGACGAAAAACATCAGCTGGAATTCAGATGAGTCTCCCCCTGAGAGACAAGTTTGTATGGAAGTGAGTGTATATGTCGACTTTCATCAACGTTTGGTTCAATTAAATCATAAGGTTGGCGAAGGTGGGTGGCTAGGCCTACTTGACAAGTCCCTAAATGAAGGGTGAAACCGGTCGTGGGCTGCCAATTTCTCAAAAACCTTGTAAGTAGTGTGATATGTTGCGAAATCTCGAATATCCTACCACCTGAAACATGAAGAGATCTGAAGCAGCAAATTCGGTTGAAGGAGAACATCGTAAACGAGGGATTCAGCTGGAATTTTGATGAATCTCCCCTGAAAACCAAACAATAACTACATGATTGTGGTGGTGGAATCACCTTTAACATCCTCCTATTTTTCGTACTGTTTCTTATAAGACGGACAGGTGTTGCGGTTGGAAATGACAAATTTTTCGGATGACAGCTTTGAGTCAAGCCAGATACTAATCGCTTTGTGTGATGTGAACTAGACCTGTCCTGCGTATTTGTCCCTTCATTAAAAGGCCGACTAAATGTAACGACCGAAACTAGCATCCTCCGGTAGGTAGTCTATTCCGAGAAGGTCGCAGCTCTTGAAAGGAGTATCAGAAACTAAGCAACAGTGATCTCTTCTGACTATCAGTATCTGTTGAAGATGATTTGCAAATGGAAAGATGGCCCTAGAGTTGAAACTGTATACAGGTAATTGCATGGAATTATATTTAAAATTGGTGATGGTAGCGATTAAAGTTGTATGACATCTTTGATGGGCATTCTGGCTGGGTCCTTTGATTTATTGTGACCTCCATGAGTTGCACCCACGGTTGCACTCACAGCTATCCAACCCTGAATGGATTTAAGAAAGCTTTTTCCAGAAGATCTATTTTTGGATAGCTGAGTTCTTCTATGAGAAGTTTAACTGCTGGGAAGATTTCAACAGAACAGACATCGATGACCTCATTTGAAAGATAATCACAATTGGATGGATAAATTTGTTGTTTTGTGCGGTACAAGACCCCAGTCAGTTCGGTGAATGGATGGATTCATCCAGCCGATAAGATACGTAACCGTTATCAAAGTACACTTGCTTCAGGTCGTTAATCTCGTTGTGAGGAATTTTACCCATTAGCGGCACTTAAAGCAGTCTTTGCTTAGAGCTGTTGGTAATAACAATTTTCAGACAACTATCATTAGATTAGAGTGTAGAGATCTTACTTAGGTCATGGCCGCTCTTTGGGAGAGAGTATTAGGGGACAAGAACTTCTCTGTGGAACAGTCGGTCTACCGTTTCTTCCAAGATGCAATCGTAGTAACATATGTAGAGGTTATGCTGGAAACCTGCTACTTCGGTGATGCTCTTCACGCAAGGATGAAGTGCCTAACTGTGTGTACCTTAGATAATCTTCAGAATGCGACTGGTGAAATGGACAATGCCTATGGGTTTGCTCAACTCCAACATCTATCGTCCACTTGCAAACAGAGTTGTAATTATGCACTGCTGGGATGGATACGTGCGTCCACAATGCACTTGTTGAGCAAGTTATCCTTGATGAGCTTCTTGCTAAGATTTCGAAGGAAGCTACCGGGAATCACCATCTGCGATCTGTATAGGAAGGTACATAGATTTTTCAAGACTTCAATGGGGATTTCGTCCTGTAAGTAAAATCATTCTTTGCCGAGAAGCCGAGAAGCACTCTCCAGCTGTTTCATCCTTATTATGAATCATTAACAACGCGGATTTCATGAGATTCTGCCAGTTGGTGTTAAAACACTAAGCCGTTTAGCCACCAGCGACTGACAGCTCGTGTGATTTTCTCATGCTTAGGCAGGCTATAGTGATACTCACCCTTCTGTTAAGGAATTCACTTGCTAACTGGCTGTGCCTCGTTGACAAACCAGATGGAGAGTCTCGGTTTTTCCTAAATTAAAAGCTGAGTTATATGCTCCAAAATAGCGACCAGGATTAATTAATGCTAATTAATCTCGTGTGTAGTTGGTGTGGGGATGAGATAACTAAATATGTGATTCATGGTCTGCTCAGCTGTTTGCTCAGTCAGTCTGTCAAGTAATCCGTATATTTACTTGACCGAAGAGTCCGCAATCCGAGTCCAATAGCTATTATTCGTGAATAAGCCTCTCCCTACCAGGGACCTGTCCTGAATCAGATGTGAACAGTTTGCATGCTGATTGGCCATCTTTGGCTATCATCCTACACTGCTAACGGCTAGTCCATCTTGTTTGGTTACTTTTGAGAGACAGTGAGCTCTACGCTTCCGATTTTTAGGTGTTCTCTGGTAAAAAGTTATTACGATTCAAAAGATAGAACACCTAATTTTTCACGTAAGCAAAATTTTCCACTCTATCCTGGTGCTGGTAAAAATATTCCAGTCTATTCCTTAGTTTCAAAGCGAACAAGAAACGACGTCAAAATGAAACAAAACCGTGAAAACTTCATCCAATTTTTTGGAAAACTGTCATACCTACGATGACCATATTGTCTTTATTAAGTGTGAAACATCTCGCCAGGGCGTTTCCCGATGCCTAGTGGACTGCTAACTAATTTCTTGGGCTAGATTCCTTTGTCAGAAAATTAGGAATCTCCATATCTGTTTCCTTCTTTGAATAATTTGTAGAACAGAGGCTTCTTACAAGCAGAGCATACTGAAGCAGTCGGCTCTCTAACAGGTTGACAGTTAAATCAGAGTAACATATAACCGAAACACATTTAACGATCTTTGATGCAGAATTTTGAACGCTAAAACTTTAGTGGCATGTATTGTAACATCAATGAATTATCATGTCGCAAATTTTTCTTCCAGTAAATGATGTCAGCTGAACCTGTGTAAGACATCATGCGTACATTCAAGGATAACATGGCATGCTAATCAGAGTGATGGGCAGCTTGAGACCTAAACAGTCTTCTGAGATTTGGTGATAACACCGGAGACTAATGTTCGTTATAATGGCATCCTGGACTACAGGCGCCTGCAGGATGCCACAGAGGTTTTCACTTCAATCTCCGTTACTATCGTGTCCTGGTTATTCGGCGTTCGACATCTACACTCCCGTCACTAGGTTCCGCACGCGTCATTGACGTTTCAACCGATCAGGGAAGGTCGCAGCTTACTCATCACATTCGAAATTGGCTACTTTGACGTGAGTGGACGCTCCAACGGTGAGCTTCCAAGATCGTGACTAATGCGCAATGTGGGTGTACGAACCGACAATTACGGAATGGCATGTCACGTGTTATCAGACACCAGTCTTGCTGTCTGCCTGATCACCTGATAACCTGAATGAAACAACTTAACCAAAAACAATTCCAAAAGCTAGTTCGGAAGCTCACAATTTCTAGTGTAACTTCAGCCATCATTCGCGCCAGCCCATAGAGTAAAATTGTATGGAGCAATAACATATGGTATTGTTCGTCCTAAAAGAGATCGAAATCTTTCTAGAAAACGCCCTGCCAGAAAGACCCAACAACGCACCATAGGGTAGGCAGCGTTAAACTGGCAGTTGACCCAGCAGGAGTTGTCACGAGAAGAGACTGCCACAAAAATAAATGGTGGAGAGTACAGCCAAAAACCGAAAAATCTTGCAACCAAACCACATACAAAGAAGCAAGAAAACAGAAAAGGTCATGGTAAATTTCATCAAAGGTTAGGATATCAAGACACCAATACCAGATTAATCGAAAGGGCTTACTCTGTTTGTGAAGCAAAGCAAAAATCCTTAGTAACTGGTTTCTACGACCAAGAACAGCTTGTTAACTAATCTCGGTAAATGAGAGCTGTCTATTACCGTGCACTGCGTAGTGAGATGTGCATTCCTCGTTTCCGATGGTGACGGTTTGATAACAGGTTGGGGCAAGGGGTTGTCATAAAATGGAAATTCCTATACTGACACCTCTCAAAACAGCCGCTGCCATTATGGCGAAAACTTCTTATACGTGAATATTTAGCGCTCATATTCTAATAGGTCGTTTCATCTGTTTACGGAGCCTTTCATCCGACAAAATTCTCTAGACGGCACAGATTGCCTCTATTAATTCATGACAGTAAATCAAGAGTTGCAGTTTGATGAATCCAAATACCTCCTCTTGTGGGGCAGGCTCGATTTTTGACCGATAATTCCTGGTGGTAAGCAATCGTATTTTTGCAAATATACTTTTGCGAACAGTACGTACATCCGGGGCTATTCGAAGCTGGAAATCAAAGTGGAACATCAAGTCAAGAACAACGGCCGTCCAAAAATAGGAAGTCATTTAATTTACTTTTAAGACACATCAAATGAAAAGCTTTGCTAACTATCAGGCAAGACGACGAGACTGGCCTTCTTGGTCTGATCGATTCATGGCTTTGCATCGCCATTGGTACATGTGTTTGCTTGAGCTTGTGTGTGCCAGACTCCGTATAAAGGAGTGTATTGACGTGATGAATTGATTCATTATCACAATATACGCACGTAGGGTTGACTAGTGAACAGTTTCTCTTCTCAGAGCCAAATGACACACTATGAAGCGTGATCCATGGAATTTTGTTCCTTATTTGTTAAATTGCTAACTGTGACTCAACAGAGGAGACATCATCCGTAGATCACTGAAGCTGCCTATCTGGATCAGTCAGCAATGACTGAAGACACTTTGAACAGTGGCGTTTATAAATCACATCTAACTATCAATGGCTTCATGAACAACGTGATCACAAATGGGAACCTCCCAGAAAATAACACAGGGGCTGACCATATCGAACATGAACCTAGTTTTACAAAGACATCTGAACCATTGACCCAGGGAGCACTACCATGGAATGGAGAGTTACCAGGACAGAAACCAAAGGAACTGCGAGATTCAGTGTTTGCTTCGGCAGGCACTCGAGAAGGACATACAAGTTGCAGTATACTGTCCTTGGTGAATATGTTCCCTTGGGGTCCTAGTAAAGAAAGCACAACACCCACCAGGATTTGTACCGAAAATGACAACAAATTTCACGGGGGTTTGTGGAAATCGACAGATGGAACAGAAGAGAACACCTCTCTAAATGGAGAACGCATGCAAGAAAA
This sequence comes from Opisthorchis viverrini, assembly GCF_000715545.1. Classification (NCBI taxonomy): domain Eukaryota; kingdom Metazoa; phylum Platyhelminthes; class Trematoda; order Opisthorchiida; family Opisthorchiidae; genus Opisthorchis; species Opisthorchis viverrini. The sequence goes on along the minus strand of NW_008752172.1, from coordinate 17,116 downwards.
TTACAAGGCGCTGCCCAAAATGCAGTCCAGTATCAAATTTACTCCTGCGATAGAATTACCCTTAGGTGTTATTCCACTGCGTGCTTCAGATTCGGTCAAACTTCATCGACAGACTATTCACTTAACTCTGAGTGGAGAAGCAAGAACAAATGAAGCAAAGCACGCAGAGAAGGAAGTGTGTTCAGTGACTGAAAAAATGGAAGAATCGAATGATTCACGGATGATAGACGGTTTTGACAGACCGGAGGACACTTCTCAGATTACTTTGGAAACAGTCACTTCGAGCCGGCCTGCATCTGTCCCATTCACCAATACGAGCGAGTTCGAAAGCATTTCGGACACAAGAGAACGAACACCGACACCGAAATTGAGAACGCGTAAAATGAAAAGCCGTTCACTTTCAGAAAGTATGAGAGAACTATGCAGTCAAGATTTAGATCCTTTACATAGACACAAAGCGGCTTCCGCAACTCCGTGTGTTGGTCTACAAATGTCGCAGAAAACTTCTAGAGAGTCACCTGAGTCTATAAAAGTGTTGGTAGTGAAGAAAAACGCGAGTCAATCTTCTGACTCAGTCTCAAGTAGAGATCAGTCATTTCCTCGGCCACCGGAAACTCACCATTCTATCAAACCATCAAGAAAACATCTGAATTATTTCAACGAAGGGTCACCCGAGATAAGGTCCATTGTTCCTATGCCTTTTCGAACATCCTTTCCTAATCAACTGCAGATAAGGAGCGAAATCGTTGACACCAGCAAAAGCAACTTTGTGTTAACGGTGGATGCCAGCAAATCGATGGGTGCAGATGAGGTGCGAATTACACCTAAGCCACTCACCCCGATTAGGTCCCCTCGCCCTCGCATCGTGACCATCCGGAAAGAAGGGCATGGTCCTAAACGAGAATGCAGCCTAGACGCACATTTGAAAAGTTTAAGATCGAAAAACTGTGATTCTCTACCGTTAGAACCATTGGTATTAGACAGACGGAAAAAGCCCCCCAATATTCAAAATGGCTTTAGAAATCAGACGGAGAACCATCACTCAGCTCAAAGAACGTACTCGTATCCTGGGCCCAAGTACAAATGTTACGCCGCTCTTGTCTTGGATGAACCCAAAGTGATTCGTCAACGGAGCGCCAGAAGACTGGCCACGTGGGATGCTGTCACACAACAAGGAGGTAAGATGTCACGTATTTTATTTTGCTTTTGCTAACTCATCAATCAAATGTCTGTTACTTGTGCATAAAAATGCACACATTTTTAGGTACCCTTTTTGACTAAGGAGATACCACCAGAAGAAAATATTTAATAACGACCAGATAGATTACGTCGAATGTTCTAAAATACACTGATTTGCTTATGTCGTTGGTATTGAAAACCGTTACATATTGCGCATTTATTACGTGGTAATCTGACTGGGAATTCGGTCAGTGTTTAATTTCTGGGGAGCGAAACGACTAAAAGTTGACGACGTAAAATCTACGGTTGTTTAAATGCACTTAAACATCAGTGACCTTCACCATAACATTTCGAAAACACCAAATGAGATGTAACTGTAACATTTCATTCCACACAAAGGCATCTTGACTTCTATAGATTTTCAGCAATGCGGCAAAAAGCTGATTGCTCATCCAAGGTTAAGCGCAACTCTGAGCTGGACCCAGGCTAATTTTGGAACAGTGGAACGGGACATTGCTGGCTCAACAATAGATTACGCCGATTTCACAGCCCACATTTATTCTGGTTTAATTAATCTCCTCTAACTTTTTGTGAGGTGTATTTTTCCCTGATTGACTAGTAACTCTGTCCATAAAGATGCCCAACATCTACGTTATCGCAACTCTGAGCGTAACAATTTGAACAGTGTAACTTGGCACGTGGGCTCGGGCAACTTTCAGAAGTGTCGTAAAGAATTTTGCCAATTCCCACTTATCAGATTCTAAGGTGCGTTCACTTTTCCTAAGGCAGCACTTGTTGTGAACTCATTAAGAGACAGAATGACCGAAATAATGTAATTACAGAACGACGCTTCAATGAGAACAGAACTGTGCCAGCCTGAGTCAGTGAGGTACTTTAGGGTAGCGTTGGTTTCATAAGTCGAAACTAGTTCATCGTTTTTGCCTCGAAGGTTACTTTAAGTTTGCTGACCTGAAATGTACCTTCTACCAGTGAGAACCGGATTTTGTCTTCGTCAATACGAACTTATGTGAGGAGCTGGTTTTCCCATGTTCATCAAGTAAATGCTTTGCAGAGCGGCACCCATGTGAATCTCGCTAAGTTTGGAACATCAGAAATAATCATCAAACTCCCGATCACCACGTGAGCAGATTCGGTTCTTCGGACCAATCAAAAATTACTCCGTTCCTATGCTGTAATTTTTAGTTTTGTAGAAAGCATACAGTTCTTCGTTGAGCTAAAAACTCCACGAATCCTTTAGAATAAATTCACTGATGCATGAACAAATTACTTGTTCGCTTACTCTGCTGTCACTGGTAGTTTTTCTCGAATCAGATGCTACTCAGAAAATCCGCTTCATCCGAGAAATACATGAGTGAACTTATGCTAGTTCAAACGTAGGACAACGTGGGAACATGACTCAAACTGCCTCTACTACACTCTAGCTTTCGTTACTTGTCTACTTCTATAAAAGGTTTTTTATCACATCCTCGTGCATTAACCTTGAGAACCAATTTGAAAATTTCACTTTGCCTGGACTGGCTTCCATTGGAAAGGAATGGATGTTGCTGAAATAGGAACATTCACCCCAGTATGACGGTTTTGTTCTGCAAACCAACAAACCAATAGGTCGTGACTTTTGAGTATTTATTGCCACCAAATAAACTCTTTCCAGTCACACTCTTATTAAACTTTTACCTAATAATCTTCAAATTATAGGGACTGTCAGCTTCTGGTTCATCACTAGTGCACCTTATGGCAATACACTTATCCGCAATTACTTATCGTTCCCTTGTCGCTCATTCGGGGTCATCTTGTGGTCCGTCAAACACTATGTTACTTTTTGGTTTGCTGAGTAAGAAGTCACACAGTAACGCTATTTGATGCCTGGCTTCATGTATTCTAAAAGCATTACTGCGCTTATCTCAGGAGTGGAAGCTGCATTAAGTTCAAGACCGATTCCTTAGCCTATACACTAATCAAGCCGACTTACTCTACCCCTAAGTGTTTCTGTCCTGTAGAAAGAGTCAAGTTAAACCACGGACTATTATGGAGTGTTTCTTAATTGTCATAAGGAGGTGCCGGATATGTAGAACTCATGATTTGACTAATTTGTGTGGGTCGTCTTGTTGTACGGCTGCGCGAACTGGCCGTAGTGCATCGGTTTACTTTGGTCTTGGATATCTACTGCGCACGAATGACCACTTACACCAGAGAGTGTGCTGTTTTCACCCTTAAGCCGGGTGACAATTCCTGACATGGCTCAGCAAAATGAAATTAGTCCGGGTCCAAATGAGTATAATGGGATATCGGCGAATTCCTGGCTATCGGCCGAACGGCTGTCTTCGCATGAAGATGGAAGCTTAATAGGGTTAGGCAAGCATGACATTACCGTCCAGCAATTCGAAGGCGTGCGCACTATGTTCTTGACCCTCTTATTGAGGAACAAAATGTTTCCTAATATCTAATCTTAACCCCTTCACTGTTCTTTCACTAAAAATCCTTTCCTCGTGATATCTAAGTGGCAGCATTTACTAAAATGGTGTGTTGTTGCCACCAGTAATGATGGTGGTAATTATGATGATGATGATGATGATGACGACGACGATGATGATGATGATGATGATGATGATGATGATGAAGATGATGATGATGATGATAAATGTGCTGTTAGTGGTGTTGGCCACGAAACATCTCTGATGATGAGAACGTATGTCTTGAGCGGCAAACACTCTTACAGGTAAGCAGTGTTGCGGCACCAGATGTCTTCTAATCTTGGTACCCCCCTCAATGAAAACTAGAAATCTTGCCTTGTGAATTTCATCGGTACAGATAAACTGCACAAACAGGTATTACAGAATTAAAATGTTTCCTGAATAAAACAGGCCTTAGTAACAATCGATTGGGATCCAGATACCTGAACAAAAAATGGCAAGGACAATAAGAGCCGGCTGCTTTCACTTGCTGTCATGTCTCGAACATGTCACCGTGTGATGATCCTGAATTGCAGCGGAAAACAACGCTAAAATTCCGAAACGTGAAAAAGCCTGCTTTACATAATTCGGTCATCTTGGTAAAATAGTTGTTTTCAAAAGTCCTGGTTTCACATTTCTGCATCCTTACATCTCTCACAATCATTAGCTGGTTGTCCAGAACCACCAACCCATCGCTATGCACCGCACGCGTCTTAACAACGCACTGATGTCACCTCAATTGGTGATGAAACGCTTGCAATCGAATTGCGCAGCTCAGTGAACAAGCCAATGACCATTATGCTACCTACGCTATTACAATTTTCCTCCATAGATTAACCGGTTTGGCCCGACTTTTTGGAGAAGAAAGCAGTAACATACGAGGAGATTTGTGGGTTCAGCAATACCGTATCTTTATCACTGAAGATGGTCATATTATCTAAACTTAATGTACTACGCCGACTCTGTTTGGAAAACTTTGCCTTGCGCTCCTCAACTCGCCTTTGACAAAACGGTTTCTGTTTTACCCTCAAAACAAAAGAGAACTACTCAAGTGACCCAATTATGGTACAAAGTGTGTCACAAACTTCTAAACACTGCTCAGTTAATAACCACCTAGATGGATCATGAAAATTTGTCTATGTGAGTGTGTTATTTTGTGGTGAACCATAAATCCAACATTATTTTCACCCTTTGAAGGGTGAGAGAATTTAGTTTAACAGAAGAGGGAGATCTGGCGTCAGAAAACTCCGTAATCCAAATAGTTTTGCATTCTTTCACATGAAATTTAGGCTTTCACTCTTCGAATGCAAATGAGGCAGACTCATCATTCCTATTTTTACTGATCATACCGTCCATGTGGGTGACGATAATTTGGCATTCCGCTATCCTCAGTGGGAAAAACTCAACATAGGTGGCGACGGGACGTTTTTTACACTGACCCTATCCACCCCACGATATCTTGTTGTGAGGTTTACGGCTGGGTATCCACCTCTGCCCTCCTTCACACCGTGCTTGGCCTTATCCACTTGCCAACTGTATCAGAATGGTTCTTGTGCCTGAGGATTGCGGCACTCCATTCTGTGGCTATGTTTAAGCTGAAGCCCAAGAGAACTTTCGGGGCTCACTGTAATTTCGAGCACTTCTCAAAGTCAGAGTCTAGTAACAGCGTTTGCGTATGCTTTGATGATGATTGTATCCTAAGGTGGGGGGTCAGGAAATAAGTTTAATATGCCAGAAGGCTGCCTTTTAGAGGGAAAATCTTCAAGAGGTTTACTATGCACTTGGTGAAAAAATTGCGTTTGCACCCTGGAGATGAGCCAGATCTGTCTTTGCTACACCTTACTATGTTGTCAATCAGTGAGTTGCACTTGATCCTGGTGACAGCCTTTGTACAGTATGTAGCGAAATCGCCCAATATTACACATGTACGAATCAAACTCTCATATGTCCTGCCCATTTGGCAGGTTTCACCAAGAAGCTCTAGTTCTCTCGGTGCGTTTTATTCTAGTCAATTCCCTAGAATACTATAACACTGTTGAACTGATTTGAATATAGACAGCTATCTTCTGACGTCGATGCAACTTTTGGTGTTGTGCGAACCACACCGACAGCATATAAATCAGGAGTCAGCCTAAGCACACTGAGGCTCGAAATCAGTGTTATCTCTGGCAGAACTCGTTTCCTACTCAAGCCCAAGTGTTATTGCCAATTATCTGTTTCTCTGCGGCAACCGATTTTCTAGTTAAAATTCTGAGAAGGATTTTGTAAACAAGCCGAACTCGGTTGTACCTTCTACCGTCCTCTGTATCGTTCGCATGAACAGTCATTAAACAAAAGGTGTTTGTGAAAGTTCCAGAAAGTGAACATGAGAAACTACGCAGCTAAATCTCGTGTTTAGAAAACGTCACGCTAGTTCAAAGTCATTGCGTTTTGATATTTCCAAGCAGGCAACAGGTCCTAGGTGTTTTCGTCTACCCGTTCGGAGTAAATATCTGAAGCACAAATTATGGCTGAACAAATCACTTCGTAGACACAAACTTGGTGGTTATAATGGATGGGCTGAACAGAGCCCACCATGAACCCATACTTCATGTAGATGAACTTGTGTTCACAAAGTAAATGGAACGGTTCTATATCCGGTCGGATATTTCACAATCCACTCCCGTTATAACATGACCACTGTTTCGATAGACACACTGACTTTCACAAAAACTTGGTTTTCAAGGGAGATTCAACTGAATTCCAGCGGAAATTCTCGTTCGTGCTAATCTTCAACCGAAGTTGCTGCACAGAAACTGCTGCACTTCTCATTTTGAGCAAAATAGCCGAGATGCTGTAGTATAATCCGGTGAGGGAAACTACTCATAAGGTTGCGAAAAACTCTTATAAATCCCACAGTAAATTTCATCCGTCCTACTGTGACCCATCAGCAAGGTGAAGTCCTAGAGTTTTCGCAAACTTTATGTTTCATTTGAATAGGAATTGCACAAAAGCCGATAATTCATTAAGTTGCATACCAATTTGGTGTTCACGGGAGGCTCACCTGAAAACCAGCCATTATGCATGACATTCGATCAAAGAGTGATTCACTTGGGCTTTAGGTGGGTCTCCTGGTATCCAAATAAGTGCATTTCGCTAATTTCGTGCAATTTGGGATCGAATAGAACATAAGGTTGACGAAAACTCGGAAACTGCTCCTACCTGATGAGCCCAAATAGTAAGGAGCAAAACTGAACTTTCAGAGAGTTTTCAGGACCATCGTGGTTAACTTCCTCCATAATCACAGTTTTCTTAAAGTGATGTCTAGAACAGTAATCGTGTTGGAAACTCTCATTTAAAATCGATGGATAGATTTTTAGGGATGTCCAACCTTTTATCACACGCATTACTAGATTCATCGACTCGCCTTCTTACATCCTAATACACCAAAGAAGAGTTTTGCTTGGTAAATGTGAGACGGTTTCGCTTTTGCCTCTTGAGTAAGTTTGAATAAACTTACCAAATGGGGATATACACTTAAAAACCGCACTTCAAACTGCAATCCTTACGAAAGCCGAATGCTTTACTGCTGACATAAAGGAATATGAAATTTTTTGCAGCGTCCCAAACCAAACAGTATATTTGGCATCAAAACTCTTTTGGCATTCTTATGCTGTGTTTTGGAGAGATTCTAGTTGCTTTTTTGATAAGAAGTTTCAACACCCAAAATCTCCAAAACGATTTTAAGGTCAGTTCAGTTAACCGTTGTTTAGTCTAGTCAGGTATCTAGTGCAAACGATCATTTTTGCAGTATGTGTTTGAAATCGTATTGGCACTGAATCGTAGAACTACAACCTTTGATAGGGTTTGGCGTTTTGCTCCTAATTCGTTTTTTCTAATGAATAATTTTGTCATGTTGAAGTTGCGAGAAATTTTGAGCTGGGGTATTTCGGTGGTTAAAGCGCAAGCTTAGTGACAGGAAGGTCTGAAAACATTTTGACTGCTTCTGTCTAGAGTTGGCAGTGCCCGGCAATATCCAAGCTCCGTGCTCCCTTCGTAAGGCATGACAGCTAGGCATAAAAGGAATTTACAGCTGAAAAGGCATTTTGTTGTCCAATGTGACCTTGGCCAGATGAGGAGCTCCTCACATACTCCGATTCTTTGCTTCTCATGAAAATTGACTGTGCGGCTGGGAAGACTCAGTTGGTGTCTAGCCCGTTTGAAGAGTAGGCTTCAACATAGATTATTGATATTTTTTATTTTCCAAAGGTTTCCAGGAGAACACATTGATGAGGGATTATACGAATCGGACTCTACGCTTCTTAGAGGTACTGTCTGGAACGGCTCACAAAGTCACGCAGTGACTAGTCTCAATTCTTGGTTTGGAACAACACTACCAAATTTTTCAGCGACCTAATTTCACTCCAGACCGGTTGGAGAGGCAGAAATTTGTATTCGGGTGTTGTTGAAATTCAAGCTGAAATGTGTAATAATATGTCAGCATGAAGTGCTGAATGGGTGTAGTTTAAGTTGATCGACGGCCTCAAAGCGCAGCACGTGTCGGTATCATTCTTTTCAATGGCTTTGGAGCATCTCAAAACCTATAAGTACAGCCTGCATGAAAATAGCAAGGTTTGGAGACCAGGATAGAACAACAAAAGTCACGAAATTTTGTTGGACTATGGCTTTCCATTCAAAAGCTAAAAGTTTTATACTTTCAAACGGAGTGAACACGTCAACTGAAGCATATCATCCTTCAAGTATTGAGTGTGCTCGTAACACCTCTGTCTCAACTTTTATCTTTCCTCTATACTCGTGCTGTTCCCGAATACCAGCTGTCATACTTCACTTGTCAATTTATAACTACTGTTATGAGAGAATGCTTCACTATATGAAGTGGGTGCTGTGGATGACAGACATCGAATACATGATAGTAAAGCAAAGAAGGTAACGGGAAAGCCTTGGGAAACTGACCAAAGTTTAATAAGACCTTATGGTATGACAGCGAAACCCCGTAAGATACCTTCCCTATTTTCCTCCAAGACACAAGTTCCCAATCAAGAAGATATTTTTCATTGTAGTTAAACACTTTAGCCAGCTTGATCATGTACGTGAGTGAGATTAGAGAGGATAGCAAAATGGTCTCATTAACTGAACACTATATGTACACAACCGTCAAGAAGATCTCCTTTCTTTTGCATAACCTCCCGCACAACAGGAGGATTTTAACCTCGCTCCTGGGTTTTCTCTATAGCACTGAGTGGGTGTACTTAAATTCGTTGGTGATTGGGATAAAAATAGTAAGCCTGCGTTACATCGGCAGTCTTTATGACACCACTCTCACGCTTTGCCGTACGCGGACTTCTGTAGAAGAAATTCAACTATAATTTCTGTTAGCTATCCAACACGCCAATGAAGCATCATTGTCAACATTGACGTTGTTATCTGTGATGATGTTGCTGATGCTATCCAGTATCCGTTACACAAATCAGCTGTTGTCACGTCAAATGATTCACTATTGCTTTCTATGGAAGCTTGTTTGCGTAATCGAAGAACTTGGCGATTTGACTTCTAAATCAGTTAACACACAAAAGAGAGAAACCGTACTTGTTGCTGTGAGCAAGATGTGTCAAATAACAAGAACAAATAAGCATGCCATGAGATACTGTGCATCACGTACTCTGCCTAACGTACGTATTCATCGTCTAATTGCTTTCGCAGACTCGTTCTCGTTGGCTCATGCCTGTCGTTTCGACGGACGCTACTCTCAGACATCTATTTGGATCTAGTTGTATCAGCCTACGCAAACGAGTTAGTGGGAGTAATGTTAATTTTGAGAAAATGAGTAGGAATGGTCGACGTAACAACTATAAAACTCTCTTACGACACTGTGTCAAAGCTTGAATTACGCATGTGATCAGATAATCATTTGTAAGTGACAGTAGACTTTTTTTGAAAACTTCCACATAGGACTGAATGTCTGCGGTGAAATATGCAACTCCTTACTTGGGGATCACGGTTGGGGCCTGCTATACGTTAAATTTGTGGGGATTCTGTTTTGGTTACTGTCAGGTAACCGACCATGGAATGTGTTTATTACAAGTTAACTGCTTTGCAGACTTAGGAACATAGCAAAGGCTGAGCCGCTTTTACGCAAGATTGATAGTTTTTTTAACCTAACGGAAAAGCAGCTGGATATTGTGGATTGACAGAGCCAGAAAAATTTACTAATGTACCAGCTAGTAATGTGAAATAGCACCGTTTTCATTTTTGTGTGTAAAGCTTGGGTAAGACTAGCATTTAGCCTTTGTACGTATATTCATAAGATGAAGAGTTTGATAATCATCTGTGAAAGTTGGCTAGCTCAAACTGTACGTAGAAACTGATCACTTGGGATAGATTGAGTTCCAGAAAAAGTGGAACGCGTGAGCTTCATTCCGCTGTAAATGTTCGCGTTCTTAGATAATGTGAAGATTAGAAACTAGTGTTCACTCATTGTTGCCAGGTAATAATCAGCTCAGTGGTTGAGAAGCAATCTTACTGATCGGAAAACTAAGTGGTTCGAACCTAATCACTGTCTATCGAATGCTCTTCCGTAAACCTGAGCGACCAGTTAGCATCTCTTCGATCCTCTGAGGGACTTTACGATTAGGTACGGGTGGGTCGCTACACTTGAACGATTGTTTGATTATTATCATTATTACTGACACTTATGGTTTTCAGTCACTTCCTAACTCACCAAACCGTTAGTTAAGTCGTCAAACTCAACAGAGTGTGGATTCGGTCACTTGGAATACCAAACGGTTTCTCCGTTGTTGTCCTACTGACAACACAAACACCACCATTTACTTAGACATGAATCACGCAGCGTGAGAAAAACACAGAGATTCTTCAACTCCAATAAAGCACCGTTCCCAATAACATGACGTAGAAAAGACCGAAATCCAGATAAGAGAGTGAGTTGGCTAAGTCTCACCATGAGAAACAGATTGCCTCCAAGGAGATGCGCATCTAAAAACCACTGTGGTTGCACTACTTATAAGGTTGCTGAAAATTTTTCGAAAGCCCACAACCGGTTTCGCGCTTCTTGGAGATCATCAGGTAGGGGCAATCCCCGATTTTCCGTCAATCTTATGTTTTACTTAAAACCAAATTGCACGATGCTAGCGAAATACACTCATTAATGCAGACCAGTTTGGTCCTGCGAAAGACAGCTGGGATCTAGATGAGTCTCTCACAGAACCAAGTTTGTTTGCAAATGAGTTCATTTCACCAGTGTGGTTATTCAACCCGTGAGCACCGATAGAGGTGAAAAATGCAGCTCTATCTATTCGTTTGAGGTGACTACAACAGGTAACCGCTGAGAAACTGTTGATTCGGACACGGATAATACTATGGTTTCTATTGAATTCATGCGAAGATCTACATAGTTCAACTCTAGGCGACAGGAATCACCCAGTCAACGAAGCTGACAAGCTTTTTCACGCATCGAATTGTGCTCGCGCTCAGTTTTTCCAATTAATAGCTGCATTTAATGT